>NC_059119.1:53806333-53988833 GCF_020740685.1 Jaculus jaculus
AACTTCTGTTTATTTTTGTCTTACAATTGCCTGCTTTTATTAATTTTATTTATTTATTTATCCGAGACAGAGAGAGGGAGAGAAGAATAGCATGCCAGGGCCTCTAGCCACTGCAAGTGAACTCCAGATGCATGTGCCACCATGTGGAACCTGGAGAAATGAACCCTGGTCCTTAGGCTTCACAGGCAAGTGCCTTAACCACTAAACAATCTCTCCAGCCCCTCTTTGCTCATTTTATTTAAGAAAAAAAAAAGTGATACACACAGGGTGGAAAGTTGGAAAATAGTGATGATCATAATGAAAATAAAATCTCTTTGTGATCATTCTAAAGAGAGAGAAGAATAGTTTAGAATGCATTATTTTTTTGGTTTTTCGAGGTAGGGTCTTTCTCTAGCCCAGGCTGACCTAGAATTCACTCTGTAGTATCGGGGTGGCCTCAAATTTACAGCAATCCTCCTTTGGCCTCCCAACTGCTGGGATTAAAAGTGTGCACCATCACACCCACCTTTCTTAGAATGCATTCCTTAAAAAAAATATTAATTTATCTAACATAATTAGTGGGATACGAATGGGCACACCAGGGCTTCTTGCCACTGCAAACAAACTCCAGATGCATGTATCCTTTTGTGTATCTAGCTTTTGCAAGCAAGTACCTTTAACCACTGAGCCATCTACCTAGCCCTAGAATGTATTCTTTGGGTAATTTTATATTCACAATTTTCTAAGCATAGGACATCATATTTCCGTCTTGTTTTGTCACCTGCTGTTTTCACATCATACATCATGTGCATATGTTCACATCATTGAGTGGCTCTTTGTAAAATATGATGTTTTTTGTTGCTATTCTGGGTTTGATGATCGTGGATATAGCATATTTAGTAAAATCCTTGACTGTTGGACATTTAGCTTGTTTCTGATTCTCTTTTTTCTATTATTTGCAAGCAGAGAGAGACAGAGAGAAAGAGAAGGAGAAAATGGGCGCACCAGGGCCTCCAGCCACTGAAAATGAACTCCAGACGTGTGCACCACCTTGCGCATCTGGCTTACGTGGGTCCCAGAGTATTGAACCTAGGTCCTTTGGCTTTGCAGGCAAGTGCCTTAACTGCTAAGCTGTGTTGCCAGCCTGTAGATAAGCATCTTTAATTCCCAGTGCTTTTATGAGGTATATCTTGCTGCTTCTTTAGGATCCACTTTTAGAAATGAAATTAATTAGGTCAAAAGCTTTGCACATTTTCAAAGGTCAGATCGCCTTTTAGAGCTAGTCAAATTTTATTTATACAAAAAGGGCAAAAAAAGTTCCTGTTCCCCAGCCTCTGTCAGCATATTAATAGATATTTAATAACTTTTAAAAAGGTTTTTATATTTTATATATTTGTAAGCAGAGAGAAATAAAAATGCATGTCCACACAGAAGCTCATACACAAATGCTCAAAGCAGCATTATGTATAACATTCTCAGGCGGAATCAACTCAAATGTTCATGGATCAATAAAGTGTAGTGTGTCATATGATGTTAAAGGAGAGTTCAGTCACAGTGGATCACATTTTGATATTATATACAAAAAAAAAAAATGTCCAGAAGGGCTGAAGAGATGGCTGAGCAGTTAAGACATTTGCTGCAAAGCCTAAGGACCAGGTTTAATTCCCCAGTACCCACGTGATCCAGATGCACAAGATAGTGCACGTGTCTGGAGTTTGCTTGCAGAGGTTGGAGACCCTGGCATGGCCACATTCTCACTCTCTTTCTCTCTCTGCCTCTCTCTCTGCATCAAATAACTAAACAAGTAAGTAATTTTAAAAATGTCCAGAATAGGCAAATCTATAGAGACAGAAAGTAGATTCGTGGTTGGCTAAGACTCAGAGGGGTGTGGAAGTAGTGATCATGGTGAAAACACTAGACACTTCTCTAGGGGGTGATGACAAAAAGAATATCTTAAAACTGATTATCTTAAACAGATTATATTGTATGGTATGTGTCAGTAAAGCTGTTAGAAAAAAAGGGAGGGGTTGGAGAGGTGTCTTAGTGGTTAAGGCATTTGCCTGCAAAGCCAAAGGACCCAGGTTCAATTCCCCAGGACCCACGTTAGCCAGATGCACAAGAGGGTGCACGGGTCTGGAGTTTATCTGCAGTGGCTGGAGGCCCTGGCACACCCATTCTCATTCTCTCTCTCTCTCTCTCTCTTTCTCCCCTTTAACCTCTCTCCCTCCCTCCTTCTCTGTCAAATAAATAAATAAATATTTAAAAAAGGAAAAAAAAGGGAGGAAGGAAAAAAGGAAAGAAAGAGGGAGGGAAAGAGGGCAATAGGTTAGTGATGGAACAAGGGGCTGATCAGAAGTAATTTGTCTAGGACTCATAAGTCTATGACATTTGCCATACATTTGGTGATGGTTTAGCAGTTGGGGAGGCCCCCATTTTGAGGACTCTGCCCATGACAGAAGATGGGCACTTTGCTGCCAGGAAGCCAACCTGTGGAGCTGGTCTCAGAGCGGCACGCCATGGCGACTCAGCAGCTGGTGACAGAGTGAAGAGGCAGAGATGATCTCATTTAAGTTGGAGTGGCATCAGTCATGTCTGCTTTCTCGGGCAGCACGGATGAGGTCTTGTGGTAGCATTTAGTGGCCAGGCATTGACAGAGAAAACTATAGCGTCTGAACCAGGAGGGGTGAAAATGCTAACTTCCCAGGACCATGTCTGTGATATGGTTGGGTCAGGGCAGCATCCTGGCTGCCTAGCCTGTGCGCCTCTGCCTGGTTCTCTTCCAGAGATTCTGTAAACCAACTAGCATTCTTCTTTAAGAATTTTATTTATTTATTTATCCATTTGACAGAGAAAGGGGAGAAACAGAGAGAGAAGGAGAATGGGCGTGCCAGGGCCTCTAGCCACTGCAAATGAACTCCAGACATGTGTGCCCCCTTGTGCATCTGACTAATGCGGGTCCTGGGGAATCGAACCTGGGTCCTTTGTCTTTGCAGGCAAACACCTTAACAGCTAAGCCATCCCTCCAGCCCCTAACTAATAAATATCTTTAATAAATATCTCTTCCATTTAAATAAGTCAGTCTGGGTTTCTGCTTAACTAGGAGCCATGCCTTAGACAGGTGGATTATTATTATATTTTTTACCTCTCCAAGTGAGAACAAAAAAATCAAGACTTTCAAAATCAACAGAAGAAAACAGCACAGATTTTTTAAATTTTCTTTTTCGAGGTAGCTGTCTTGCTCTAGCCCAGGCTGACTTGGAATTCACTATGTAGTGTCAGGGTGACCTCAAACTTACAGTGATCCTCCCATCTCTGCCTCCCTTCTTGGATTTTTAACCGGGCACAGTGACGTCACTCACTAGCAGTGGTCGTTTGAACTTCCTTGGGGGACACAAAACTCTTCCTAAGGGCATAGAGCGGCCCACTCTCTTTTCTGGGAAGGACCCTTTGGCTCCTTCAAAGTTGAGCACTGACTTGAAGGTTGGCCTGGAGGCCATTGTCAGTGTGAAGCACTCGACATTGATTGTGAAACCGTCGTGATAGAGCACAGACCTGTGGTAGGAACTAAAACAAATCTCACAATCTATTGCAATGAGATGGAAACACCTAAGTCGGTATAGAGTACATCATTTTCCTGTGGAGAAAATGAGGCAGGATTAGGGGATCCTGGGGAGGGCTGGCCAAGGTGTGTCTTCCCTAAAGCTTTCCTAAGGCATGGAGCATGTGAGAGACTTAGTGGGGAACTGGTTATTACCACATGGCTATTCTTTTTAACCCTTTTTCTCCTCCCCACTGGGAAAACCTACCGCATATAAAGCCTAATTGTGGAGACTTATGGATGAAATATTTGGAGGGAAACTCTGGGTCATGTGGGCCCCTCATGTTCTGATGAATGGGAGTTAAGATATTCCCAGGGCAACATGGGCCTCCTAGCTGGATGGGACTTGAAGAAGGGAAAGTCAATAGCCAGTCATGCTCACTGCGCCAGCAAAGCCTTGTTTTCAGCCTCAGGAGCTTTGTTAAAAGCCAATTCTGTCCCTCACAAGAGAGGAAGTCCTAGAGTGTTTTCCTTCGGCGCAGGTTTACAGATGGCACTGGGAAGTATTTTCTGATCTTATTTCCCTGATTAACACAGACAAATCCCCATTCTGGATTCTCTGCCTGTGATTCTGATTCCCTCAGCATTATTATATTATTATAGGCCAGGGTAGGCCTTTGCTTATTTTATTATTTTCATTTTATTCTTTTGTTTTTTGAGGTAGGGTCTCACTGTATCCCAAGCGGACCTGTATTTCACTATGTAGTCTCAGGCTGGCTTTGAACTTACATCAATCCTCCTACCTCTGTCTCCTGAGTGCTGCGATTAATGGAGAAAACTATAGCGTCTGAACCAGGAGTGATGAAAATGCTAACTTCTCAGGACCATGTGTGTGATATGGTTGGGTCGGGGCAGCATCCTGGAGTTCATCTGCAGTGGCTAGAGGCCCTGGCATGCCCATTCTCTCCCTCTCTCTCTCCCTCTTTCTCTGTCTTTTTGAGGTCTCACTCTTCTCAGACTGACCTGGAATTCACAATGTAGTCTCAGGGTGGCCTCAAAATCATGGCAATCCTCCTACCTCTGCCTCCTGAGTGCTGGGACTAAAGGCATGTTCCACTATGCGTGGCTTCATTTTAATACTTATTTACATTTATTTATCCTGAATCTTCTTGTAAGTAAAACTGCCCTGAACTATAATAACGTACTTCTTTTTATCCACCACCTGCCTTCCTCCATGCTTTCGTTATCGCGATGGTTCATAGAAGATGAGAAGGGAGACGGACCACAGATACTCCCTTGAATACCAATGAAGGAGATAAAGATGACCTTTGGGTTGTTTGCAGAGTTTTATTACTGGCTCTATGCCTTAGAGACATGCATTACAGGTTCACGTTGCTTTTAGGAGCCAGTGCTGAACCTGGGGACATCCTCTGAGCCACCATAGAATCTGAATCCAAAGTACCAGGTGGTGACTTCTAGCCAGATTTTAGTGCATCTCTGTCATCCAAGGGTAGTCTTCCTCCAACCCAGAGCTTGCGGCAGGGAGCAGGAAACAAATAATCTGAGGAAAGGATATACCCTTAGTTGGATATGTCCTTTACTCCTTCCCAGAGACTCGTTTAATATCCTCCTAGCTAAGGTTCTTAATTTCTTTGCCTTGTATTTGGTTATCACTGGAGGACTTTGCGACTTGAAAAGGTCTTAAAAAAAAAAAACAAACAAACATGATGGTGCATTTTCTTTTTTTGTTTGCTTTTTTTATTTATTTATTTGAGAGCAACAGACAGAAAAAGAAAGAGGCAGATAGAGAAAGAATGGGTGCACCAGAGCCTCCAGCCACTGCAAACAAACTCCAGATGCATGCACCCCCTTGTGCATCTGGCTAACGTGGGTCCTGGAGAATCGAGCCTTGAACCAGGGTCCTTAGGCTTCACAGACAAGCACTTAACTGCTAAGCCATCTCTCCAGCCCTTGAAAAGTCTTTTGAGAGGAATAGAAACTGAGAGGCAAATTGGTGTGAAATATATATATGCACATATACATATATATATATATATTATATAATTTTGCTTTACAAAATTCTCCAATGCAGTCTAACCAGTCAGGCAAAGCAACAAGATCTCAAGATTTTGCATGTAATACCTCCAAAGGCTCAGGTGACAGGTTAGGGGGAAAATGTTAGTATTAAGCACATGTCTCCCCAGCCTTAGACTAAATATTTCCCAAGTATTGATGCTCATGTGCACCAGAATTAATATTTAATCAAGTTGTAGAAAAAGCACCCACGAGCCGGGCGTGGTGGTGCATGCCCACCATGTCAGCATTTGAGAGGCGGAGGCAAGAGGATTGCGAGGTTGAAAGCAGCCTGGGCTACATAGCGAGACCCTGTCCCAAACAGAAAATGAAGGAAAGAAAGACAAAAGAAAGGAAGGAAGAACAAAGGCAGGAAGGACGGACCACAAGTGCTTCTTGACTATCTGTTGCGCAGGAAGCCACAGCTGACTGGTGGCTCCTGATTCCTGGCCCCCTTTGTGCTTCGCCCATTGACGGGAGCAGCACGCGGACAACCAAGGAATCACGAAGTAACTTACTAACAAGGACGTGGGAGAGAGTTGCTGCCACCCACGTCTTCCTGGCCAATCGCTGTCAAAGGGATGTGACCCGCTTGCCTTCCACCAGAGACCCACAGCTCATTGATGGTCATCATTTCTTATCCACACATTATGCTACACACTTTACATTTTATTTTATATATGTATATTTTTTTATGAGAGAGAGAAAAAGAATTGGCACGCCAGGGCCTCCAGACACGTGTGACTTTGTGTGCATGTGTCACCTTGTGCATCATGCTTACAATGGGTTCTAAGGAGTTGAACTTGGGTCCTTAGGCTTTGCAGGCAAGCACCTTAACTGCTAAGCCATCTATCCAGCCCTACATTTTCTTATTTAATCAGGTCAATTCTAAAAGTGCATAGTATTAACTTCATTGTGCAGATTTTAAAAAATGAGAATCAGAAATAGTAAGACTCTTTCCCAGGATTACGTGGCTACAGAATTACAGATTACACGGTACAGAAGTGATATTTATGACCAACATCAAGGTAACTCTCTTAGGATTAGTACTTGGTGGCCTAACTTTCCACTACTGCAAACCCAGTCCCAGTGAAGAGCAGTGGATGGCGACCAGCAGTTCAGGCACTAATGCCTGGTGGCTGATTACTGGTTTCTGGAACTGCCCCGAACAGTGCCCCCCATTCCAAGGTCCCAGGGACAAGGGACCCGAGGATTGGCACCAACTCCAAACAAAGGGAAGGAAAACGCCTATGTCACAATTCTTGCTCTACACAATAACGCTGTAAAGGCGTCAATGTTGTTTCTACCTTGCAGCGTTCCCAGGAAGAGAGGGGAGGTGAGCTGTTGTTAGTAACTCCCTTAACTCTTTGGTAGAGACCATGCCCACCCCACAAGTTGCTCAATGAAAGACAGCTCAGCTGTGGGGGTGGCATCATTCTCTTAAAGGCCCAGCCATGGAAATGGTTCAGCCACATTGGTTTGGAAACCCTAGAATGTGGGTCAAGACGCTCAGGGTGAGGCTGGGGGTGGTGGTCCACGCCTTTAATCCCAGCACTCGGGAGGCAGAGGTAGGAGGATTGTCGTGAGTTCAAGGCCACCCTGAGACTCCATAGTGAATTCCAGGTCAGCCTGGGCTAGGGTGAAACCCTACCTCGGAAACCCCACCCCCCACAAAAAGACTCTCAGGATGGGTTTATTTATTTTTCGAGGTAGGGTCTCACTCTAGCCCAGGCTGACCTGGAATTCACTCTGTAGTCTCAGGGTGGCCTCGAACTCACGGCGATCCTCCTACCTCTGCCTCCCGAGTGCTGGGATTAAAGGCGTGCGCCACCACACCTGGCTTCTCGCTCCTGTTTCTCTTCTACAGGGTGCAGCTGGGTAATGAAGACTTCAGGTGCTGCCGTTAGACACCTGCGGAATGCCTGGGATGGCATATCCTTCCCTGTTGTCCAGGTTCCCCCTCTGCACAGCGCACCTCTCCCGGACTCCAGAATGTTCATTTGTGCCAAGAACCACTATGAAGTTTAGCTCCGTTGTCACTGGGACAATACCCAGGAGACCTACTTCAGCGAAGGAAGGCAGAAGGTGAGATTAGAAAAACCGGAGGGTGCAAACAGCTTGTGGGCTTTTTAGTCAAACCTGTCTCTAAGGGCCAGTGTCTCTCTTTCGAGTCAGTCTCCATTCCCGACGGAACGGGGAACAGCGCTTGCTCTGCTCTCTGCTGACAGTCATGTATTCCCAGCATCTAGCAAAGCGACTGCTTATAATGCGTGCTTAACGTTTGCCAAGTAAGCCAGATGCACAAGGGGGTGCATGTGTCTGGAATTCATTTTCAGCAACTGGGGGCCCTGACACGACCATTCTCTCTCTCTCTGACCCCCTCTCTCTCAAATAAATAAATACGAATAAAATATTTTTAAAAATTTTAAGGGGAGATTTATCTTGGTTAGAGGTTTCAGCCCTTGGCTTCACTGGGTCTGTTGTGAAGTAGAATACCACAGTAGTAAGAAACTACTTGGCTCCTACTGAGGGAGGAGGCCTGGGTGCACCGATTCTCTCCCTCTTTCTCTCTCCCCCTCTCATGCAAAAAATAAAATAAAATAGAAGAGTAGACACAAAGGGTCCAGGTATGATGGCTCATGCTTATAATCCCAGCGCTCTAAAGGTTGAGGTAGAGGGAACCACTGAGTTTGAGTTCAGCCTGGTGCTACAAAGTTCCAGGTCAGTTGGGGCTAGAGTGAGACCCTACCTCAAAAATAACAAACAAACAAACAAAATCCACCAACAATAACATCAGATAGCACAGCTGGATAGAAGAAAATTCCTGGATGTTTCTAAGCATCATGGAGAAGGGAAAATGCTGGCCCTTCTCAGCGGCAGGTGCCCAGGAGTCACTCTGCAGACAGAGATTGTGTTTTTCTTTCTAACTTTATTTTTAATTTTTTTTGTTTATTTATTTGAGAGCGACAGAGAAAGAGGGAGATAGAGAGAGAGAATGGGCACGCCAGGGCCTCCAGCCACTGCAAACGAACTCCAGATGCGTGCGCCCCCTTGTGCATCTGGCTAACGTGGGTCCTGGGGAATAGGGCCTTGAACCAGGGTCCTTAGGCTTCACAGGCAAGCACTTCACCGCTAAGCCATCTCTCCAGCCCTTCTTTCTAACTTTTTGAAACTTGCCCTCACATGAATGCTTTGTATATTTTCTTTCTTTTTCCCTCCCTTTCTTCCCCTCCCTCTCTTCCTTTCTTTTGAGGTGGGGTCTCACTGTACCCTAGGTTGACCTAGAATTCACTGTATAGTCTCAGGCTGGCCGCAAACTCACAGTGATCCTCCTGCCTCTGCCTCCCAAGTTCTTGGGTTAAAAGCTCATGCCACCATGACCTGCATTTGTACCTTTTCTTAATAATTACCTTTGGGGTAAGGATACAAGCTGGTCTCCACACAGGATTCCTTTAGGTCATTCAAGGCTGAAGGATCTCTTGGAAAGAGTGATTTTTCTGCCTGGAGATTCCTACCAGACCTCATTCCTTCCCAAATAGCAGATAGTTCATGCCATCTGGACTTGAGTGAAGGAGAAGGGATAGGCCAGCTCCACCTGGGTACTGCCTCATGTGGCACCCACAGCTTCCAGAGACTGGTCAGGAGCTGGGGCCAAGCTGGACTGAGTAAGGCCTCAGGAGGAGCCTCACTGTATGGATGAGCTTTGGGGCTCCTCAGGAGGAACGCTGCCTCTTTGGAAGCTGCCCACACTACTTCTCTCAGCAGAGTACCTGTTTTCCAGAAGGGCTCAGTCCCTCCCTCCTCTCTCCGTATTCTGTCCATCTGCCAGCAAAGCTCCAGGTATTCATAACCTTAACATGAGCATCACATCTGCCTGGAGGAGGAAAGATGTGCAAAGCATTGCTCCGGATACAGCGATTCCTTTTGGTTTCCACAACTGCTGCCCTGGAGCAGAATTCGGACGGCTGGCTGTGCTGATTCTGCGTCTCTGCCTTCAGTTGCTTAAGTTGCTGGCTTGGTCTCAAGGTCGACACTTCCCTGTGTGGATGTGTAGCCTATCTCCTTCATGCCAGGAGGGTGGGCAGATGCTGCTGAGGCCTGAATTCTTTCCCCCCTTTTAATAATGCCTGAAATTTCCATGAATGTGGCAGTACTTTAAAGTAGGGTAATTGGGGTCTGGAGGGAGGACTCAGCTGTTAAAGGTGTTTGCTTGCAAAGCCTGATGGCTGGGATCGATTCTCCAGTATCCACATAAAGCCAGGCACACCAAATGGTGCATGCATCTGGAGTTCTTTTGCAGTGGTAGGAGGCTCTGGTGTGCCCATACTCACTCACTCTCTCTCTCTCTCTCTCTTTGTCTTTCAAATGAATAAATAAAATATTGCAAAGAAAGAAAAGGAAAGAGGAAATGGTATGATAACCTGCCCATGAGAAGACAGGAGGGGGTAAAAGCCCCCTTTTTACTTAAACAAAAGGTAATTAATCTCCTAAAATGATCACTATTGTGACCTACTTAAAGAATATCAGCCTATCAAGGCTGAGGAGATGGCTCACTGGTTAAAGGCCCTTGTTTGCAAAACCTGCCTGCCCCAGTCCCATTCCCCAATACCTGCTTAAAGCCGGATGCACAAAGTGGCACACTTGTCTGGAGTTGGTTTGTAGCAGCAAGGGGCCCTGGTGTGCCTATTGTCTCTCTCAAATAAATCAACAAACAAACAAACAATAGTATTTAAAAAAAAAACAGTAATAACCTATCGACCAATGAGGATCTTCCCCCAGATGCCACCCAAGGTACCTGCAGAAAGAAGATCTCCTGGGTGGCATTCGTTGTCTGACAGACAGGCTGGGGGAGTCTAACCCTAGGGAGGACTGCCCAGATGGCATGACAAGTCTCTAGACAGCTCACTTCTGCCTCCCTTTCTCTGCTCTGCCTAAAGGCTAGTCTGAGAGAATACCCCAGCAGCTGTTCTCGAAGAAGGCTTCTAACCGGTTGCAGTCAGGTTCACATTGCTGGTAGAAATCACCCGACCAAGAGCAGCCTATGGGAAAAAGAGGTTTATTTTGGCTTATAGACCCGAGGAGAAGCTCCACGATGCCAGGGGAAACGATGGCATGAGCAGAGGGTGGATAACACCCCCTGGCCAACATCAGGTGGACAATAGCAACAGGAGAGTGTGCCAAACACTGGCATAGGGAAACTGGCTATAACACCTATAGGCCCGCCCCCAACAATACACTGCCTCCAGGGGGCGTTAATTCCCAAATCTCCATCAGCTGGGAACCTAGCATTCAGAAGACCTGAGTTTATGGGGGACACCTGAATCAAACCACCACACAGCTGTATGATGGTCTTAGCAAGTTTTCCATGTAGTTTTACAGACTGGTTACTTGGGTGTGGTTTCTTGGTAGAAACCTTGCCCTATGTTTGAAGTGATGCTGGACAGTTGAATGTGACGTGCCTGCAGTCAGGAACGATTGCTGTATCCCGTAACCATTGTCATGGTCATTGTGAACATGTCCCTAGAATTCCAGAGTTCAGCTTTTGGCTTTCATTCATTCACAGAACACCCTTTTATCAAACATTTCTTCTGAGTATTGTGTTAGGATAGGACGTGGAGTAAGGCAATGCTCTTTTTAAACCAAAATCTTCTGGAAGATTGAAATTACCTCTGAAGGTGATCTCCACAGGAGAGATTGCCTTTTAAAAGTATTGGAAGAGCCGGGTGTGGTGGCACACGCCTTTAATCCCAGCACTCGGGAGGCAGAGGTAGGAGGATTGTAGTGAGTTCGAGGTCACCCTGGGACTCCATAGTGAATTCCAGGTCAGCCTGGGCTGGAGTAAGACCCTACCTTGAAAAACCAAAAAAAAAAAAAAAGTATTGGAAGATTGGAGAGATGGGTTAGTGGTTAAGCGCTTGCCTGTGAAGCCTAAGGACCCCGGTTCGAGGCTCGATTCCCCAGGACCCACGTTAGCCACATGCACAAGGGGGCGCACGTGTCTGGAGTTCATTTGTAGTGGCTGGAAGCCCTGGCGTGCCCATTCTCTCTCTCTCTCTCTCTCTCTCTCTCTCTCTCTCTCTCTCTCTCTGCCTCTTTCTCTGTGTGTCGCTCTCAAATAAATAAATAACAATAAACAACAAAAAAAAAAACATTGGAACATTGGTGAGAATTTTGAAAAAGGTTCAACTGGCAGGACAGGGCAGGTGTCACATGGGTAAAGCAATAAATGCTGACCACATGGAACAACTGTCTGTGTGTGTGTGTGTTGTGTGGTGTGGGGAGTTAGAAACAACCTGAGTCTTGTTCCTCAGGTATGTAGTCTACCTTTTTGAGACAGGGTCTCTCATTTGCTTGGAGCTCAACAATTAGGCTAACTAGCTGGTCAGCAGACTTTAGGGAGCCTCCCATCTCTGTCTCCGCAGTGATGGGATTATAGCATGTGCTGCAACGGCCCTCATTTCGACATGGGTGCTGGGGTTTGAATTCAGGTTCTCCATGCCCTTTACTCACTGTTGCTGTCTGAGCCCCTGGAACAATTCAGTAAATCCTGACCGATGAAGACCAAAGTACTGTGAGTACACAGGCTGGATCTGCAGATGCCAAGGACACCTGCCCCGAGCTGGTGGCCTTCAGCAGAGTTTTGAAGGAATAGTGGTTTCCCCAGTGATGAGAAAGACTATTCTCAGGAGGTGAGGTGAGAACACTGGATGTGAACTTGCAGAACTTCACTCCTTCCTTCAATTAAAAACAAACAAACAAACTTGAGTTGGGGATGGAGACATGGCTTCGTGGTTAAGGCACTGGCCTACAACGCCTAAGAACCCAGGTTTGATTCCCCAGGACCCACGCAAGCCAGATTTACAAGGTGGCGCATGCATCTAGAGTTCATTTGCAGGGGCTAGAGGCCCTGGCGTGCCCACTCTCTCTCTCTCGGTGCCTCTTTCTATCTTTGTCTCAAACTAATAATAAATAATTAATGAGTGAATTAAAAGGCCAAGTTGAAGGAAGGAGGGAGCAGTGCAGCCCCGAGTCTATGAAGGTGAGCAAGAAGAAGGGAGGTTGGTAGTCGACTTTCCCACCCACACCTGCCAAATGCAATGCAGGGACACAGTGGCCAGGAGCAGATTCTGGTCCAGGCCCAGCCTCGCTCTGCTCAGTCCATAGGCCACTTCCTTGGCTCCTTCAACCCCAGCTCCTTATTTCTGTGTCCTCCTCCTCCTCAACTGGATTCCCTGCCTCTGGTCTCTTCCCTTTCCACTTCACTATTCTCACCACCATTAGAGTTGTTTGCCTAAATTACAGGTTTGACATTGCCATTTTCTCCGTGGTATTTCTCAGCAGTTTAACTATTATTATGGTTTGAATCTTGATGCATCCCTCGGGCTCATGTTTTGAGTATTTGATCCCCAGCGGGCTGCTGTTTTGGGAGGCACTGGGGCCTCATCGGTGGTGGGGCCCCTGAAGACCATATCAGGTCCTTGGTTCCTGTCAATTTCTCTGCCTCCTGGTTCACCATGTTGTGAACAGCCACTGCCACACATTCCTGGTGCTATGAACAGAGCTTCTCAGCCATGTCCCCCCTGGCATGATGGACTGAAACCCTGCAAAACCGTGAACCTAAATAAAGCTTTCCTGCTGGGTGTGGTGCCGCACGCCTTTAATCCAAGCACTCGGGAGGCAGAGGTAGGAGGACTGCCGTGAGTTCGAGGCCACCCTGAGACTCCACAGTGAATTCCAGGCCAGCCTGGGCTAGAGCGAGACCTTACCTCGAAAAACCAAAATACAAAAATAAAATAAAGCTTTCCTCCCTTGAATTGCTTCTTAGGTATTTTGGTCACAGTGATGCAAAAATAATGAATAAGCCCACTGGCTCAGGGTAATCCCCGATTCTGAGAATGGCTTCTAGAAAAGGCCTTTCGTGGTCCTGACCTTGTCTATCTCCTCCTGAGTGTCTGCGCTCCTACCTTGTACCCTGATTTCCAATAAACTAATCTGGAAATACACCTCGCTGCTTTATATCCTCAAGTTGATGCATATACTAACTCTCTGGCAAACCTGGCATCTTGTCTTCTCCAGAAATTCCTATCCGTCCTCAATCATGGACTCCAATGCCACCTCCCCCCAGCCTTCCCACACACAGCCAATTACTGCTGCCTTTTATTTATATTGATTTTATTCCTCCGTCCCTCGGCTGCTGTAGTGAGTTCATCATAGCTTGCTTTTCCGACAGGTGCTGAGCAAAAGCAAGTTGATTCATGTTCACAGCTCCAGTCCCTGGTACAGGGCTGGACTCATTACGGAGCAAAATGGATGGTGACTCAAGGCTTGCAGCTGTAACAATCACCTAGAGAGCTATGAACCAGCCCAGACTGGTTCGGCTAACGTCACCGGGGCTGGAGCTGGGCATGGGTTATTCCTGAAGCCAAGGTTGAAGGCAGTTGGACTTGCAAAGCTAATAATGGTTCCGAGGATCCAAAACCTCAACGGTAAGCACTGCTCCTGACTCATTTTCCCGTGTTTGGCAAACCCACGATTCCTGCAGCTGCATCTTTCCCCTCTGTGGATTATGAGCTCCGAAGCAGGAGATAGCTAAGGCCCGTTTCACATCCCTGACCCCTCCCCAAGTGCCGTCAAAGCAGGGGCGTTATATCAGGTTACTGCTTCCCAGGTCGGGGAATGAGCTGCTGCTGGGTCAGCCCTGCTCTTCCTACAGGATCTTCTCCCTTCGTTCTTTCCCATGGGGCTGGGGATTTTGTGCAGGCCCGCCGTGCCTGGAGTAGAGCTTGATATCTGACTCAGGAGAGGGCTTGCCCAGGGCCACCAGCTGGGTTGTTTCATCTCCCTGGAGATGACTTCTCTCAGGAATGGATGGCCTGGACGTATTGCATTTTCTTTTCAACGTGGCATGCCACACTTTTGAGAGCACATGTGGGAGCATATAACTAAAGTGTTAACAGTAAAAAAAAAAGTTAATATAAGCAGGGCTTCCCTTGTGCTCTGCTGACTGATGTGCTGGAGCGGGATGTTCGTGGGAACCTTTACGGCTGTGATTTCAGGCTTCCTACCTGGGCACGTGGAGAATTCCCAACACTTAGTCACTGGGGACGGGAGCCTCTTGTAGCTTCTAGTTTCTACAAAGGCCATCTGAGGGGCTGGAAAGACAGCCCAGACACTAAAATGTTTGCTGTATAAGCATAAGGACCAAACTTTGGATCCTTACAGTGCCTATATTAAAACAAACAAACAAAAAAGGCTGGGGCTGGAAAAATTGCTTAGTGGCTAAGGCTCTTGCTTGCAAAGCCCAAGGACACATGTTCAGCATGATGTACAAGGTGACACATGTGTCTGGAATTCGTTTGCAGTGGCTGGAGGCCCTGGTGTGCCCATTCTTTCTCTCTCAAATAATTTTTTTTTTTTCCGAGCCAGGCATGGTACGTCTTTAATCCCAGCACTTGGGAGGCAGAGATAGGAGGATTGCTGTGAGCTCAAGGCCACCCTGAGACTGCAGAGTGAATTGCAGGTCGGACTGGGCTAGAGTGAGACCCTACCTTGAAAAACTGAAAGACCAATAAAATAAAATGAAATAAAATATTTTTTTTAAGAAAGCTGAGAAAATAAAAACCAAGCTAGGTGACGCAGGACATGCCTGCAATGTGACCAGAGCTGGGAGGACCCTGTGGTGGGCTGGCTAGCTAGCTAGTCTAGTTAGTGAGCTCCAGGCTTGTTGAGAGAACCTGTCTCAAAGATAAGGTGGGGTACGATTGAGGAGAACACCCGATGTCAACTTCCGCCCTCCACACACGAGGCACAGACATACATGTGCATATACACACACGTGTTCACCCATGAACACTTAAACTACACCCCTCTACATACATCAAAATCAATACATCCTGCCCTTAGGTGAGACTTTATCTTATGGTTATGAGCAAAGAAGACAGAGACCAAGACAACCCCGTTGCCATTTGACACATATCGGCCTGTCCCAACAGTCAGTATGAAGTTGGTGTCTTGCCAACAGCGGTGGCTCTGACTGGAGCAGACACAAGCCGCTGTACCGCCATCCGTTGTCCTGGTTTCCATACAGGGCTGCAAACAGTAGGGTTTTCTTGAAAGCCTGCCACTTTGAGAACAGCCTGCTCTGAAAGGCATTAAATTGGCTCTCTCTCTCAGCTTACATGCCATGAAATCCAATCATGACCCCTTTTAGGCTCCAAATTGCGGAGCTTTTCCACTTCCACTGTGTTGAATTCTCCATGGTAATTAAGGAGAAGCAGCAGGGTCCTATGTTCTTTCTCGGTTATCTGCCGTATCAGGGCTTTTGCTGCCTTTTCCTGTTGCAGGTTAGATCACTGGGGAGCTCCTGAGGATGGGACCGTCCCCACCTTCCAAGTTTCGGATTCAGTCAGCACAGGGTGGGTACAAGCTTCCAGAACCTTGCTGTGATTCTTGGGGGGGTCTAATGTGCAGTCATGATTGAGAACCACTGCATGAAGCTCTCATTTTTAAATTCAACATTTATTGCATATTGTGGGTAAACATTATGTGGTACCAAGATGCGCACAGACAAAGCTTTGCCATTCAGAAATTATTTATTTATTTAGAGACAGAATTGCACTATGTAACTATGGCCTTGAATTCACATTCCTCTCACCTCAAGTGCTGGGTTTATAGATATACGCCACCACACTCAGACTTGGGTGTCTTTTTGTACATTGTTCATTTATTTATTGAGAGAGAGAGGGAGAGAATGGGTGTGCCAGGGCCTCCAGCCGCTGCAAACTCCAGATGCATGTGCCACTTGGTGCATCTGGCTTTACGTGGATACTGGGGAATCAAACTCAGGTCATTAGGCTTTATAGGCAAGTGCCTTAGCCACTGAGCCATCTCTCCAGGCCCGTGTCCTTAGTCTTAGTTCATCTTTCTATCACCCCCATCATTCCATTCCCTCCCACCCCTAGCCCTGCTTAAACACTGCTCTCTCACAATTACCTCCCTCTACCTACATGTCCCCTGTGTTCTGCCAGCCCCTGCGTGACCTCTCCGGCACCAATCCATGATCCCTTTCTAGCTTTCCATGTAGACAGACACTCGTTTCGACCTATATCCACTAATCTAGAAATTCAAAGCTAGATTCTGCATATGAGAAGAGAACGTGCAGTGTTGGTGTTTCTGAGTCTAGGTTACATCTAGGTTTGATCTTTTCTATTTCCATCCATTTTCCTGCCAATTTCACAATTTTATTTTTCTTTATAGTTGAATAAGATTCCATTGTGTAGGTGGTGGGAACTTGTCTTTTATTTTATTTTTTTTTAGGTAGGTTCTGTCTTTCTGTCTTTAGCCCAGGCTGATCTGGAATTCACTAGGGGGTCTCAGAGGTGGCCTCGAACTCATGGCGATCCTCCTACCTCTGCCTTACTAAGACTCAGATTAAAGGCCACCACACCCGGCCTGGCTCAGTATGGAAACTTTTAAGGGATAGGGTCACTGCAGCATGTCCTTGATCTAGACACTGGGATCCAAGTCATGATGTGATAGGTTTGGTCTGTCACAAGCTCCTCTTGAGGATGTGATGCCCTTCCTCAATGCCCAGAACCCGTATCTCTGTCCCATCATGACCAGAACCCCAACATGGTGAGCCAAAACGGATCTTCTTTCATAAGTCCATTGTCTCAGATATTTGCTGTACCAATGGAAAGCTAACTAGCACTCGGTTAAGATGTGGACACTTCCTGCTCCAGAAACTCTACTTGAGGAACTTAACTGGAGACAATAGTGTATACACAGAAGGATATCATCAGAATATTATTTTTCTTCATGGATATGTTAGAAACTAAGAACACTATGTGGCGCTGTTTTTTTTTCTTTTCTTTTCTTTTTCTGAGGTAGGGTCTCACTCTATGTAGTCTCAGGGTAGCCTTGAACTCACAGAGATCCTTCTACCTCTGCCTCCAGAGTGCTGGGATTAAAGGCATGTGCCAACATGCCCACCATCATTTTAAAATAGATTTGGAGAAGATCTGTAAAATACTAAGTAGAAAAAAAATCAAATTCTAAAGCAACATGTGTAGTACATATTGAATTAAAAGTACTTATGTCGGGGTGGGGGGGATGAAGTGGAGACATACCAAAGTGTTAACAAGAAGTATCTTGACTGCGGGCCACAACTGACTTCACTGTTTCTCTTCTCTTTGTCTTGGGAAGGAGCTGTCAGAGTAGATCTTGGATGATTCTCAAAAGCTGGCCAACTCTAGGGCTCAAAGAATTCTCCAGGGAGAATCAGATTAGAAACTTGGCCTATCTTAGCTTGGAAGTGCCGGGCTCCCATTTGGGACCACAGCTTTGTTCTTGCTGGGTTGCAAGTGGTTTTGCCCGTCTCCCAGAGTACTGCTGATGTGTGATAACAGGCTGCCTTGAGGTGTGGGAAAGACTGCCGTGGACAGGATGGCTTCATGACCTTAGTGCAGAAGGGCTTAGAAGTAGGCAGGCTGATGGGTCTGATCTTCAGGCTGAAAATACCCCATTCCATAGACCGCATTCTTTGAATAGTAAAACTGAACACTTTGTGTGAGGCTATGCAAACATCAGCTGTGTATGTTGAAGACTTTACAAGCTGTTAAAATGATCTGGAGGCCTGGGGAGACCGGGTGTCAGAGTCTCATCAGCAAATCAGAGACTATTCTCACCATAGCACGTCAAGGGATTTAATGGAGACCACTGGCTACGGCAATGTTAGATGTGACTGAGAAACTAGACAGACAATTGGAAGATTGGCAATTGTTGGATTGCCGCTCCTACCTTGGGCCTGAGGGGACAATGGCAGGGAGGCGGTGGGTTCTCAGAGCTCAGGGGCAGAGACCCCTCAATACAGAGATAGTCTAGATGTTGAGTGTATCCCAAGGCAGAGAAGAGGATGAGACCACCCCGCCCTCTGCTTTCTCCTACACTCCAGTCTTCCGCCAGTGCCTTCAAATGCCACAGCGAGCTGTGAGTGGCCCGAGAGCCTTTTCTACCAGGCAGGGCAGAGCAGGAGGATGGAAGGAATGGAGCAGAATCACTCAGGCCAGGCCCGTGTGGCTTAAATGAGCCAAGGTAGGCTCTGTTCATTGGCCCTCCTGTGCTTGATTTCCTCACTACAGGCCGAGACCTCCTTGCACAGAAGTCCACTGGTGCCAAGCTAAAATGTTTACAAACCCGATAATTTAAAAATAGCCCAAGCCTTTCACGACCCCTACAGTAGTTACTGATACCCCATAAGCCTAGCATGGTTGTGAGCCCATCGGTGTTTTCACATGGAGGGCTAAGAAGGACAAAAGCAAGGAGTCAACAGAGAGAGGAAGGGACTGGAGAGATGGCTTAGTGTTTAACGTGCTTGCCTGCAAAGCCAAAGGACCCAGGTTCTGTTCCCCAGAACCCATGTAAGCCAGATACACAACGTAGCACATGTGTCTGGAGTTCATTTGCAGTGGCTAGAGGCCCTGATGTGTCCGTTCTCTGTCTGCTTCTCTCTCTCTCTCTCTCTCTCTCTCTCTCTCTCTCAAATAAATAAATTTTAAAAAATGGCAAGGTAGCAGTTTCATTGACTTCACCGTCAAACTGAACTTTATAAATCCCCCAGCACAATTTGCCAGCACAAATATGGCAACTTCGTATGGTTTTACACAAGAGTGGGTTTGGGCTTTTACTTTTCTAGAGACAGGCTCTTGCTATGTCGGCCACACTGGTCTTGAATCTAGTGGTTTTCTTGCCTCCGCCTCCCAAGTACTGGGGTTACAAGTATGTACCAACATGTCCGGCTCGCGTTAGCAGTTTGAAGTGGACCTTGCTTTCTGTCCCAGGAGTGTCTAGACTTATTACATTCCATCCACCCATCTACACATTCAGTAGGGACTTTCACTCGCCTGCTCTGCATGCCAGAGCCTTTGTTTGCGGGTCTCACGGCTGTTCCTCTGCAGCCCTGCTTCCCCCTGCCCAGACGACTGCTGCCTCTTGCTCCTGGTGGGCAGGGATCTGATGGTTTTTGCTGGTCTCATTCACCTGGAATGCCCTTTCCTTTACTGCTGCCTCTTGCTCTTCTCATCTCTGCTCTCAGAATCCAACTGTTTGTCCACTCTCCTCCCCATCCCCTTACTTATCATGAAGACGTTAATTAAAATGCAGGTTCCTGGCTAGATGTAGTAGCTCATGCCTGTCACCCTAGCTCTTGGGAGGCTGGGGCAGGAGGAACGCTACAAGGTTGAGGCTATTCTTGGTTGCAAACTAATTCCAGGCTAGCCCCAGTTACAGAGTGAGAACTTATCTCAAACAAACAAGGGAGGAAAAGAAACAATCAGATTCTTAATCTTCGCACTAAATTAAAATTCAGTAGGTCTAGAGTGGCATCCAAATGATGGTTATTACTTAAAACCTAAGCCCAGGGTGTCCTGATACAGGTCATGTTTATATCCACCAAGGAAGATCACTCCGGGGCTGAAGAGATTGCTCAGTGGTTAAGGCACTTGACTTCAAAGCCTAACGACCTGGGTTTTAATTCCCCAGGGCCCATGTAAAGCCAGATGCACAAAGTGGCACATGTATGTGGAGTCTATTTGCAGTGGCAGGAGGCCCTGGCACACTCATTCTCTCTTGTCTCTCTCTGCTTGAAAGTAAATAAATAAATAATTTAAAACAAAATGAAAGATCACTCTGGTTTATCTTCTAAAGTGCCGCCAGGATGCTCTTTCTAGAATGTAATTCTGTGTCCTCATCTTGAAGTACTGTGACAGCTCCCATCCTATAACTAACTGAAAAGACCTTCCATGATTGGCTCCTGCTCCACTTTTGGACTCTTCCTGCCTCTATTTCCCCAGGAATACTTGCCCCTGTTCTGCCAGATGCTTACTATTCCCCAAACACCTCCTCTGTGCTGGGAAACTGGTCTGTCCTTGTGCTTTAAAGCCCGCACCTGCTGACCCACTCACTGGGTGGCTTGTAGCAGCAGACAGGAGCCTCCACACCCTGAATCTAAACTACCAGCTTCTGACACATTTGTTCACTGTTTCCATATGACTTGGGCTTTGTCCTCTGAAGGCTGGCTGGCTTCCCTCACTCATTTTGCTTGGATTGAAGGTTTATGGCCATCTCGGTTGGCATGTGTCTTGGAGGGACCCACTTTGCTTCCTGGTTGGCAGGGATCTGATGGTTTTTGCTGGTCTCATTCACCTGGAATGCCCTTTCCTTTACTACGCAAAGGCACTTCCCAAGGCTCGGCTTAAGCCATGTCATCAAAGATAGTCCTTCCAATGTCCCAGGAGGAGCGAAGCCACTCCCGTCTCTGGGTCTTCCTGGTAGTCAGCGCACTCCTGGAAGGCTGCCCTGATCACATTATTGGAACTTCTCTTCACAGACCTGCTGCTCTGCCAGACTCCAGTGATATGCTTCCTAAATGTCTGTGCAGTGAACAAAACACCTCCAGCTTCCACTCATTAAGGTTCCAGAAGCTGGAGACCTAGGACACGCCAACACTAGATTGCATCACTAGCAGCACAGCACAATGTCAAACAGACAGATCCTATAAGGCTCTGGTTCTTCCTTCCTGCACTGGGCCACTAAACCTCTCAGGCGTATTTATGGCCTTGCGGCTCATGGTGCCCTTATTATTTAATATATTGCTCACTTTGACGTGCCTGGTCAATACTGCCTGAACCTAGAATCAGTCAACCAACCATCTTAGGGTTGCACACTCTCCAAATGGTATCCCCAGATGATCATTACCATGAATAACTTAGAAGCTTGTTAGAAACTGTAAATAGGAGGAAGCACTGCAGTGTTAAAATGTGCATCCTTAAGACCTAACACATGATCCTCATAGATGAACCGCATGGCCCTTATTCTTAGTTAGTTTTCATATCTCATCGGACAGAGGCTGACCTGTGAAAGGACGGGTTGTATCTTACCCAGCCGATCTGTGTTTTCCTAGCTGTGCCAGGGGGAGCGCATTAAAGAAGTGTTGCTTGTGACCTGGTCTCAACAGCATGGTCTCTGAGGGCAGTGCTGGGCTACACTTGGACTCCAGTGAATGGACAGAGTCATGAGAGGAGTGAAATGCATAGAAAAGACTCAGGTTCCCGCCCGAGATGTAATTTCCAGACACAAGAACAAGCCAGAAATCTACCAGCATCTTATAACAGATCATGGTTTTGATATGCAGAACAAGGACTAACTCTGGCTTTGGGATTGAGATATTTACCATCTTCTCCACACTAACCATGGCAAGGCCGTGTAGGAAGAATTTCAGTGATACCTATGTACTTTATGGAAATATATATATATATATATTTCCCATATCACAGATCACAATTGTGTAGGGACTTCATGTGTAGCCATCCAGATCTGGATTTTGTAGTGGTTTTATTTCCTAAATCACAAGGACTTCAGTTCTTCAGATTGGGAAGCTCAACTTTTTTTTTGTCACTCATCATTATACAGTAATAAGAAAAGGATTATCTGAGCTGGAGAGATTGCTTAGTGATTAAGGTGCTTGCCTGCAAGGCCTAAGGACCTGAGTTTGATTCCCAGTACCCATATAAAGCCAAATGAACAAAGAGGGGCATGCATCTGGAGTTCATTTGCAGCAGCTGGAAGCCCTGGCGTGCCCATTCCCTTTGTCTGTATCTCTTCTCTCCATTTCTCTCTGCTTACAAATAAATAAATGAATAATGTTTAAAAAAAAAAAAAAGAGAAAAGAGCCGGGCGTGGTGGCGTATGCCTTTAATCCCAGCACTCAGGAGGCAGAGGTAGGAGGATCGCCGTGAGTTCGAGGCCACCCTGAGACTACATAGTGAATTCCAGGTCAGCCTGAGCCAGAGTGAGACCCTGCCTCGAGAAAAAAAAAGAGAGAGAGAGAGAGAGAAAAGGATCATCCGTATTCCAAGCCAATAGTTGGAAAGGATTTTAGAAGCAGCCTGTCTGAAACAGGTTGTAACCTCTATCTTCTGACATAGCTGAGGCATGAAAGGGGAGTTCTCGTATTTTCTACATGGGGCTGGGATTGGTGGAGTTCAGGAACAAAGATACAGACCCTCGTCTGGGGCAGCTTTCATGCCATGCTATACCTCCACCCCAAGCAAAGGGCTACAGTAGAAGTGACCTGATGACAAGGTGAACCAGGAAATCCTGCTGGAGACTGAAGATGATAGACTAACAGACAATAGGGTGGAGGTCTTCTCTGAAGTGAACGAGGTGGTCAGGCACCTCTGGAGGTGAACCTTTCTACTGTGGGAGAAAGCTGGACTTGAGGGAGGCAAGAGCTATACTCGTAAGGAGAAGCAGAGACAAGGCTTCTGCTTGTACTTACGTGTGGGGCACAGCTATTTGTACCCAGCCTTCCTTAAGACTGGCATCTGATTCTCCCTTGCGTTCTACGCATGCCTCTGATACCCATACATACAACCATGGCTCAAGCTACTTCTAGTTTGGGTCTAACTAATTCATCAATTTGATGCAAATCCTCTGAAGAGTAATTGGCTCCTTTAAAAAAAAAAAAAAGAAGAAGAAGAGTGATTCAGGGAAGATAAAAGGTGGCCACTAAATGCTAAGTCCACCTCAGTGTGGACAGCTATGCATAAAGGTACAGTGACTAGGGAATCTGTTGGGTTAAGAGTAGGTGGTTGTACCAGGTCTGTTTGAAGCTCAGCGATTAAAAGCACTTGGTGGGCTGGAGAGATGGCTTAGCAGTTAAGGCGCTTGCCTGCAAAGCCAAAGGACCCAGGTTCGATTCCCCAGGACTCACGTAAGCCAGATGCCACAAGGTGGTGCATGCGTCTGGAGTTCATTTGCAGTGGCTAGAGGCCCTGGTGGGCCCATTCTCTTTCTCTCTGTCTCATTGTTTCCCTTCTCTCTCCTCTTTTAAATAAATAAATAAAAATAAAATATTAAAAACACTTGCTTGCTCCACAAGCCCAATGGCTAGAGTTTGTATCCCAAGAACCTACATAAAGCTGGATGCAAGCAGCCCACATGTCTGCAACCCCAGTACACCCATGGCAATGGGGGGCAGAGTTGGGAGAACCCTACAGCTAACGGGCCAGGCAGTCTGGCATTTCTAGCGGTTCCAGGAGCTCCTCTCCTTCCCTTTTCCTTGGTCATAAAAGTAGTACCGCCACGGAACGCAACGTGACCCATTGGCATTCCGTTCCATATCGGTTTCTGTTAAAGCAACAGAGAGAGGGTTTCATGCAACATCTTTATTTATCCAAACATTTGGCGAGTGTGGGTAAAGATAGCAAGCATTATCTGGGCTCACCCTGTCAAAAATAGACACGGTGGCCCAAAAGCATGAATTTTGCTCTAATGGCTGTCTGTCTGGAACTCACTAATCAAGCTAGTTGAATAAATAGTACTTCCCACTGACACTATCAGGCACAGTGTCTACGTGTCTGTCTCTTCTCACATTCTTTTTTTCTGATCTAAGTATAGCATAGAATTTCCTTTTTTCCTTGTTGGCACTGTGGGGATTAAGCCCAAGACCTCACACAAGGTAAACACAGCGCTTTCCCAGTGGCAGCCCCTAGAAATAGTTGTTGGATCAACAAGCCCACAGGCCCCATGCCGCTCTCCCATAGAGAACTGAGGAGAGAAGGGAGCGGCAGGTGGACCCAATCAACGATGGGAGAAATAACCATCCAAGGAAGGTCAAGGCCAGCAGCAGAGGGGAGGAGGAGGAGGAGCACCCGGGAGCCCTTGTACGATCTGGGAGGAAGCCTCCTACAGCTCAGATTTTAGCTACATTTGTTTGGCCCTTGACTGGAGAGATAGCTAGTTTGTAAGTTGAAACAAAGTGAAGGCTGGATTGTATTTGCAAGGCCAGGTTTTTGCACTGTTTGGAAATAGAGAGAAAGCTCTCGGTGTTCCTGGGTGTAGGCCGTGGAGAAATGCATCGGTGGCTGTGCGGCTGATTCCTACCCTGTCAGCCAGGGAGGCAGGGTAGATGGCTGGGAAGTCAATACAAACTCACTTCTCTCCTCCTTTCATCCTTTTTTTGTTTGTTTGCTTTGGTTTTTCTAGATAGGGTCTCACTCTGGCCCAGGCTGACCTGGAATTCACTATGGAGTCTCAGGGTGGCCTCGAACTCACAGCGATCCTCCTACCTCTGCCTCCCGAGTGCTGGGATTAAAGGCGTGCGCCACCACGCCCGGCTTCCTTTCATCCTCAAGCAGGGTGCGGCACCCCAGGTGGCGAGGAAAGATTCTTGGTCGTTCGAAGTCACTCCCCTACCTGGCAATAGTGCCTCACAGCTGATGCGGGGACCTTCCCACCCATCAGATCACCTCACCTTCCTCACTACCGTCTGCTACAAGGGTTCCAGTTTATTTTTTTTATTTATTTTTTTTTTAATTTATTTGAGAGTGACAGACACAGAGAGAAAGACAGATAGAGGGAGAGAGAGAGAATGGGCACGCCAGGGCTTCCAGCCTCTGCAAACGAACTCCAGACGCGTGCGCCCCCTTGTGCATCTGGCTAACGTGGGACCTGGGGAACCGAGCCTCGAACCGGGGTCCTTAGGCTTCACAGGCAAGCGCTTAACCGCTAAGCCATCTCTCCAGCCCAGGGTTCCAGTTTATAACCCAAGCTCTGCTTGCAGCTGTCCCCAGCATGATGTCACCTGTCCCTACAGCCCCAGATCTCAGGTCCCACTGCAGAGGGTTCCCCGGCCAGGAAGGCTCTGTCTGTTGTCGCTGTCTCAGTCCATTCTTTCTTGCCTTATTTCTGTCACTACAACTGGATACCAGACTGGATTAATGTCTGACAAATCAAGATTTATTCAGCTGATGTCTGGGAATGTCCAAGGCCGAGGGGCTCCTTTTTACTGGTGGGGACACTACTGAGTTCTGAGGCGGCACACACAGGGCACCACGTGGGTCTCTCTTCCTCTTCCTGTACAGCCACAAAGACACTCATGGCGGCAGTGCCCCTCACAGGACCTCATGTCCCTTTACGCCATTACATCTGTGAGTCCGTCTTAGCTTTTAATGTTTTTTTTTATTTATGAGAGGGGGAGAGAGAATTGGCATGCTAGAGCCTTAGCCACAGCAAACGAACCCCAGACGCGTGTGCCACCTTGTGTGTGCATGCCACCTGTGCATGGGCACCACGTTGCGCGTCTGGCTTGTGTGTCTGGAGAGTTGAACTTGGGTCCTTAGGCTTCATAGGCAAGAGCCTGAATGGCTGAGCAATCTTTCCAGCCCTCCTTTAAAAAAAAACAACTTTCTCTGGGCTGGAGAGATGGCTCAGTGGCTAAGACGCTTGCCTGCAAAGCTTAACCACCTGGGTTCAAGTCCTCATTTCCCACATAAAGCCAGTTGCACAAAGTGGTGCGTGCATCTGGAGCTCATCTGCAGTGGCAAGAGATGTTGGTTTGCCCAAACTCTCTTTCTGTCTGTCTCTCTTCTCTCTCTTTTAAAAAATACTTATAAGCCGGGCATGGTGGCACACACCTTTAATCCCAGCACTCAGGAGGCAGAGGTAGGAGGATCACTGTGAGTTTGAGGCCACCCTGAGACTGCATAGTGAATTCCAGGTCAGCCCGGAGTACAGTGAGTCCCTACCTCGAAAAACGAAACAAACAAACAAAAAAAACCTTTATTTATTATTGGAGAGAGAGAGAGACAGATAGAGACAATGGAGCAGCAGAGCCTCCAGCCACTGCAAACGAACTCCAAACGCATGTGCCTCCTTGTGCATCTGGCTCACGTGGGTCATGGGGACTTGAGTTGGGTTCTTAGACTTTTCAGGCAAAGGCCTTAACCACTAAATCATCTCTCTAGTCCTGTTTCTCTTCTCTCTACCTCTCTCTGCCTGCAAATAAATGAATAAAAGTAAAAATAAAACTTAAAAGCTGGGTGTGGTGGCACACACCTTTAACCCCAGCACTCCACTCAGGAGGCAGAGGTAGGAGGATCACTGTGAGTTTGAGGCTAGCCTGAGACTACATAGTGAATTTCGGGTCAGCCTGGGCTAGAGTGAGACCCTACCTTAAAAAAAATAAAACAGGGCTGGAGAGATGGCTTAGCGGTTAAGCGCTTGCCTATGAAGCCTAAGGACCCCGGTTCGAGGCTCGGTTCCCCAGGTCCCACGTTAGCCAGATGCACAAGGGGGCGCACGTGTCTGGAGTTCGTTTGCAGAGGCTGGAGGCCCTGGCGCGCCCATCTTCTCTCTCTCCCTCTATCTGTCTTTCTCCCTGTGTCTGTCACTCTCAAATAAATAAATAAAAAATGAACAAAAAATATATTTAAAAAAATAAAATAAAATAAAACATAAGGAATATTTTATGTATTTACTTGAGATAAAGAAAGAGGCCAGCACAGAATGAATATAGGTGCACCAGGGCCTCCTACCACTGCAAACAAAGCCCAGACACAGGTATCATTTTGTGCATCTGGCTTTACATAGCTGCTGGGGAATGGAGTCCAGGCTGCGAGGCTCTGCAAGCAAGAACCTGTAACCACCAAGCCATCTCTCTAGCCCCTGAATTCATTTTTATATCTCGGGGACTTGGTAGTATTAGCAACTGCTGCATGAGTGGATGAATGAATGAATGAGGTTAAATAAGGATATTGGCTTTGAAAGGTGTCAGCAGGCTGGGAATAGTGGCAAATGCTTATAATCCCAGCTTTCAGGGGACAGAGGCAGTTAAGGCCCGTCTGGGTTGCATGGCAAAACCTTGAAGGGAGAGGCCTCAGCAGGCGATTTCTAAAACATTGCCAGATCTTGGAAAGAAGTGACTGAAGTACTGAGTAACATCTTGCTCATACCTTCCAAGGCTCAGGGTCTAATGTGGAAGAGGTAGAGGAAAGAATGTAAGAGCCAAAGGAAGGGTAGGACTCCTTACAATGTGCCCCCTCCAGACACAAAATGGCCTGGATACCCATGGCCTCACAGTGCCTGACACTACCTACACAAGACCATCATAATAGGAGGAAAAGATCCTGACATCAAAATAAAAGAGAGACTGATTGAGAGGGGGAGGGTATATGATGGAGAATGGAATTTCAAAGGGGAAAGTGGCGGGGGAGGTTATTACCATGGGATACCTTTTATAATCATGGAAAATGTTAATAAAAATTGAGAAAAATAATAAAATAAAACATGCCAGATCTCCATATCTCTGCTGAGTTTGACAGTCAACTTGATGGAGTCTAGAATCACCATGGAAACAAACCTCCAGGCAGGCCTATTGAGGATGTTTCTCCTTAGGTTAATTGAGGTGGGAAGGCCCACCCTAAACGTGGGAGGCATAATGCTATAGGCGGGGTCTCCAGCTGAATGAAAGGAGAAAGCTAGTCCGCATCAGCACTTGTCCCCCGGGGCTTCCTGATTGAGGATGCGAAGGTGACCACCTCTGTTTCATGCTCCTGCTGCCCTATACTAGAACCTTGAACTGTAAGCCAAAATAAAGCCACCCTCCCTTAAGTTGTGTCTCGTCAGGTATTTTGTTGCAGCACAAAGAAAGTAGCTAAGGGGCTGGAGAGATGGCTTAGAGGTAAAGGCACATGCCTGTGAAACCCAAGAACCCAGGTTCGATTCTCCAGGTCCCATGTAAGCCAGATGCACATGGTGGCACATGCATCTGGAGTTCGTTTGCAGTGGCTAGAGGCCCTGGAGTGCCCATTCTCTCCCTCTCTCTCTTTCTGTCTCTCTCTCTCTCTCTCTCCCTCTCCCTCTCTCTGTCTCTGATAAATAGAAATAAAATCTTAAAGAAAGAAAGAAAGTAGCTAACTCACTTCCTTGACTTCCCCAAAGAATCCTAACCAAGGAGCCTCCCAACCCAGTCTACCTTCTCCTTGTGTGAGCCAGGCCTGGCTTAGCTCAGGGTTTCACATCCTAGGATGCCTGCTGGACTCACCGGGGCAGTGTTAAAAGCATGCCTGTTCCCCACCCCAGTCCAGCTGAATCCAATATTCAGCTGAGCTGAGGTTAAGTTCCAGCCCAGGAGACAGGCCACTGCGCACCACGTTCGCTGAAGCAGGCTCTTCATCAGCCCCGGTTGCTGTTCACAGCTCCCAGAAGCCACAGTACCCAGAGTACTCTTATTTCCCAGATGAAAGCTTGCCACGCTGGGCTGCCCTGGGCCAGTGCACTGGGGATATCTACTGGGGAATACGAGACGTCCTTCTCTGGCCCCAGGACTTTGGTCTTATAATCAATCAACAGTTGCCCAATCTGCCTTGGGTCTTCTGGGCACCGCGCTCCAGCACGTGGCCAGCTCGCCTGGATTCTGGCCCCTACTGTGGACTTCGTGCTCCGTGGAGCCCAGGCTGGCCTTCACCCTTGTCAAACCCTGGCGACCCCTAGTCCAATTGGCAGTGTCATCTCCCCAGGAGGTCAAGCTGAAGTCGTGGGCTGATTACCCAACGGCCTGCACCCCACTTCTGAGGTCATCAGGGTTATTGCATCACCGGTAGAGCCAGGCAGCAGCCATGCCCTGGGGTTGGGGCTGGGCCCCCTGGCTTCCAGTGCACAGAACACTGCAATTTTGACTTTTCTGTCGCTATTACTGCTGCGAGTCTCTGGAGCAGTTTCTACTTGAAATTTCACTCATTAGCCCTGTCATCTTGGGCTGGTTTTCTTCATCCCTTTGACCAGGGGGCCGGAGACTTCATTAAAAACGTTTATCCTTCCTTTAGGCTTTCGGTTCTTTTGGGCTGCAAGAAGCCAAGTCTAAAAAGTGGTGACTCATGATTCCTCAGGATAATTGAACGTGAAAGGGCTCAGACATCACCTGCCATAGAGGTCCTTAGCAGTTAAGACAGTTTGCCTGTCAAGCCAAAGGATCCCGGGTCGATTTCCCAGGACCCACGTGAGCCAGATGGTGCGCTGGCTATCCCCTACCCATGCCTCTTTCTCACAAATAAATAAAGGAAAAGAACATATGGCCAGTGAATTCATTCTCCAGAGGTGCAGCTCAGGCATCAATCTAGTCCCCTCATGAGGTTCATGTATTGCCAAGGTGCTAAGTCATTCACTAGTTAAAAATTCCTTTTACTTTGGGGTGCAAGGAGATGTCTCAGTTGGTGGAGTGCTTGCTATGCAAACATGAGGACCTGAGTTTGGGCCCCAAGAACTTAGGTAAAATGCTAGGCGTGGTGGTGTGTGTCTAGAATCCCAGTGCTGGGGATGCAGAAACAGCGGATCACTGGGGCTGAGGCTGTGAGCTCCAGGTTCAATGTGTGTGGTGATTTGATTCAGGTGTCCCCCATAAACTTAGGTGTTGTGAATGCTAGCTCCCCAGCTGATGGATATTTGGGAATTAATGCCTCCTGGACGGAGTGTATTGTTGGGGGCGGGCTTAAGGGCTTTATAGCCAGTTTCCCCAGGCCAGTGTTTGACACACTCTCCTGCTGCTGTGGTCCATCTTACGTTGGCCAGGCGGTGATGTCCACCTTCTGCTCATGCCATCGTTTTTCCCTGCCATTGTGGAGCTTCCCCTCGAGCCTGTAAGCCAAAATAAATCTCTTTTTCCCAGAAGCTTCTCTTGGTTGGGTGATTTCTAACAGCAATGCGAACCGGACTGCAACAGGAGACCCTGTCTCAAAATAATAATAATAATAATAATAATAATAATAATAATAATAATAAAGTGATGACCTCTGGCCTCCACACCACACCTTTTATTATTATTTATTTATTTATTTATTTGAGAGTGACAGAGAGAGAGAGAGAGAGAGAGAATGGGCACGCCAGCGCCTCCAGCCACTGCAAACGAACTCCAGATGTGTGCGCCTCCTTTGTGCATCTGGCTAACATGGGTCCTGGGGAATCAAGCCTCGAACCGGGGTCCTTAGGCTTCACAGGCAAGCGCTTAACCGCTAAGCCATCTCTCCAGCCCTGGCCTCCACACCTTTGACCATCATGTGAACAAGAACTCCCACTGTCACATGAACCCACATACATGGACGCATATGCTCACAAACCATAAATATGAAAAATTATTCTTATGTGGGAACATTAGGACAGAGGTGCTTAAGGAATAATTCTGCTGGTAATCCCGCTTGGATGTCGAAGGTACCTGAGGAGCCAGAACAAAAAGCATGACCAACAATCTTCTATCCTTTTCTGCCTGTTAGGTCTCTCTGGACCACAGAACTGCTCTCCTCCCTTCCTCCTGCTTCCTGGTTTTACCTTCTAAAACTGGAAACCTTAAGACTTTTGCAACTGCTAAAGTCTTAATTCATGCATTCAATAGATGAGCTACAGAGGGGAAGGGTCCCTTGCTCTGAGCTACCTGGCAAGTGACTCTGTGCAGAGTTCCATTTTCAACTCCCTCTGGCAGTCAGCTCGTGAACTTGGGATCTCACCGGGACTGGACAAGAGGATTGTACATAATTCAGTCCCGTTTCATAGTTGGAAGGTGTGTCATGAAACTGTACTAAGGATTAAGGGAGAGGAAGGTAGATGTTTGGGGCTTTCTTGGCCCCTATTGATCCTGTAGGTGCTAAGTCATTGTGATATCATGTGACTGCAGTGGATAAGAAAGAGGTGACCTCGTCAGGTTAAAGTGAGATAATCCAGGGACCTGGAGTGATGGAGTTCAGGGGATGATGCTCGTTCTCAAGGTTGTGCAAGGACCTCCTTCCATCCTGAGCCCTGGTCCCTCACTTACTTCCCTCTAGACCTGGCTCTGAGGCAGGAAGAAGGAAGCAGAATTAGGTGTCCAACTTAGTTGAAGAGCTAATCTAGAATCTAGAATCAATTCCAAGTTAAATACAGTTTGAAGCCCCAGCATGAATTTTCAAATGGAAAAATAAAAATCACCATGCTCTATAGAACCATCTCTTCTGGGTTGGGAAACATAACTAAGTTGGTGGGATATACTTAAGGCAAGAGAAAAAAGAAAATTAGTGGGATCAAGAAGAAACTTACCAAAACAAATGTGACTAGAAAAGGATACTTGCTATTTGTGAACGTTTGGGACATGTAGGAAAGGAAGAAGAAAAATTTTTACCTGGGTGTGGTGGCGCACACCTTTAATGCCAGCACTTGAGAGGCAGAGGTGGAAGGATCAGCATGAGTTCGAGACCAGCCCGAGACTCCATAGTGAATTCCAGGTCAGCCTGAGAGATGGACCAGTGGCTAAGGAACTTGACTGCAAAGCCTGACAGCCTGCGTTCAATTCCCCAGCACCCGTGTAAAGCCAGATGCACAAAGCGGCTCATGCTCCTGGAGTTCATCTGCACTGGCTGGAGGCCCTGCTGTGCCCATAGCCACTGTCCTTTGTCTGCCTTTTTTTTTTTTTTTTTTGTCAGTCTCTCAAATAAGATAAAAGAATAACTTTTAAGTAACTCATAACGCCAATTTTAGGCATGCAGATGGTTAACATTTTGGACTACTTAGTTTCCCTATTTATTTATTTAAAAGTGAGTTGATGAAGAACATAATGTCTTATGTGCTGTATTACCAGGCATTGTTAGTTTTGTACTAAGTAGTATACGAGACATGATTTGGGTGGCTACATAGTATTTTTATTATATTATCTTGTTCCATACTTTATTTTGTGTTTTTTTGTAGGTATTATGAATATTTTTCCTTTAAAAATATATCTTTTTTACCAAAATGCCTTTAAAGTCTTTACATTCTGTGGTGTGTGTCCTTTAGATAACTGAGGGCTTTATTTTATGCAAAGCAAATTTCCGCCCACGCATATTGTATGGGAAAGTTGCTTGTTTTCTTAGAAAGGTCCAGAGGCTCTAACAAATGCCTATAACTTCCTTCTATTTATTTCATGTATTTTGGTTTAAAAGATTTCATAATTCTTTATCCACCCTGGCTGTTCCCTAGGGTTATGGAGAAAAATCAAAATATTTTCATAGACCAAGAATTGTACTCATTTCTTGGCAAGTCCCTGCACAAAGGACTGTGTATACTTAAGGCTTTGAATACATAAATGATATAAATATAGCTCTTGTGGAGGATGGTTTTTGCCTGATGCCTTTCTGGGGCCCAGTGTAACAGTTTTGTTACAAGGTTTATGATTTGATGCTGGATTGTGCTTTGAAATACACCAAACAGAGACAGGCACATCCATGAATTTCACACATGACTCTTTGGAGAACCTGAGGAAGATGATGAAAATAAAAGGGAAAAGGAGATCAAATAGAAAGAGAAGAAGTCACCAGGGCCCTGAGAAGCTAAGGCTCCATCTAATGTGCTAACCTCGTGGATCAAGTTAACATGAACACTCAGGTTCTGGAGGCTTGGGGGGGGGTGGGTGGGGGAGCCTGAGATTCTGCGCTTGCAGTAAACTCTTTAGTCACAGTGCTCTCCGTGAAGAAGGAGGACCTTAGCCTGGTGTGTGACTTTTTAAAAAATCCCATTTATTTATTTATGAGAGAGAGAGGAGAGAGAATGGCTGCTCTAAGGCCTCTAGCCACTACAAATGAACTCCAGACGCATGCACTGCCTTGTGCATCTGACTGCACATGGGTGCTGGGGAATTGAACCTGGGTCCTTTGACTTTGCAGGCAAGCACTTTAGAACTGCTAAGCCATCTCTCCAGCCCTGGTTTGTGACTTTTCAACAGTAGTGCCAAGGCACACCCCCTTACTGCTGCCATTCTTGCCGTGTTCTGATCTCTCCTGTCCCCTCCTGGGTCACAGACGTGCTATTCGGTGCACATGTCACAGATGAAGGAAGAGGCCTTTACAAAGCTGGTGGGTGATAATATCATTAAGTCCTTCCATTGTAAGCCAGTTCAAGAATGACAAATTAGTAAAAATCTTGCCTAGCATGCACAAGGACCTGGGCTTGATTTCCAGGACTGGGAGGTAAAGATATAACACTATTTTATAAAATAGGTGATGTAGCTGGGCGTGGTGGTACACGCCTTTAATCCCAGGGAGGCAGAGGTAGGAGGATCGCCGTGAGTTCGAGGCCACCCTAAGACTACATAGTGAATTCCAGGTCAGCCTGAGCTACAGTGAGACCCTACCTCGAAAAACCAAAATAATAATAATAATAGTAATAGGTTATGTGTGATCCTATCAAATTAGATTTTCTATTAACTTATGTCTGCACAAATTTATTATATGGTGATGAATGATGAGGCCAAGAAATTTACTTGATTGTCTCTAAAAAATATTTATTTATTTGAGGGAAGCAGAGAGAGGAGAGAATGGGCACACCCAGGGTCTCTTGTCACTGCAAATAAACTCCAGACCCATTGTGCATCTAGATTTATGTGGGAGCTGGCAGGCTTTGCAAGCAAGTGCTTTTAACCATCTCCCCAGCCTCAAGTGTTTTGTAAGAAAATACTTTTATTTATTTGAGAGCAGAGATAGAAGGCAGATCCCTGGGATCTACCTGTCTCTGCCTTTCTATTGCAGGACATAGGCAAGCCCTGGGTTAACGCAAACCTAAGGTGTCTGACACAAAGGCCCCGGGCTATGGAGGGGTGGAAGCAGCCTGAGCCGCTGGTCATATCTCCAGACAGATAGGCAGGGGAGCTCCAACCCCCATTCTAGGGGGTCGCAGTGAGCCTGAGCCCCTGGACAAAATCTCCACCCCCCAGCCTCCCCTACCCCCAAGATCGGCAGGAAGTAAGGCCACTCCCTCTCCAAGCACCGGATACCTGGACATTCAGATAAGATTTAGCCTTTGCCCATAACCCTGTGGCTTTTGGCCAGTTGCCTAGGAAACTCCTTATATGGTATCAGCCAGCACCTTTGCACAGCCCCTCCCCCTGTACCATATACCATTGCCTAAATGCTGGAATCAATGTCCCCATATGCTAATTAGGCATCAGCAAGCCACCTTGTACATCCAATCCCCTTAGCATCCTCAACAGTTTGTAAAACCCATTTCCCTATTGATTAAAGACAGCTGTTCACAGAGACTGACTCTCGCGGATTCACCACCACGGTTTCCTGGGAAGCCTTCAGGGGAAACTCAGCCCCGACCCAGAGAACCCAGGGACCCACATTCAAGCACTGGAATAATAGGTGCACACTGCAATTCTTACCCTTTTAGACCATGGAGGAAAGCCATGATGCTTTTTGCTTCATATTCTTTGGTGTTTGTTCTTGAAAAGTTGATTTTTGGGCTGGAGAGATGGCTTAGCGGTTAAGCGCTTGCCTGTGAAGCCTAAGGACCCTGGTTCGAGGCTCGGTTCCCCAGGTCCCACGTTAGCCAGATGCACAAGGGGCGCACGCATCTGGAGTTCGTTTGCAGAGGCTGGAAGCCCTGGCGCACCCATTCTCTCTCTCTCCCTCTATCTGTCTTTCTCTCTGTGTCTGTCACTCTCAAATAAATAAATAAATAAATAAATTTTTTAAAAAGTTGATTTTTAAAAATATTATTTATTTATTTCCAAGCAGAGAGAAAGAGATAGAGAGAAGAGAGACAGTCAGACAGAATGGGTGCACTAGGATCTTCAGCTGTTATAAACTCCAGATGCATGTGCCACTATGTGCATCTGGCTTTGCATTAGGCTTTGCAGGCAAGCACCTTGACCCCTGAGCAATCGCTCCAGTCTGAAAAATTTATTTTGTATGTCTAGTACTACCTCATGCTGGCATGACTCTTTCAAGTTTATCCAGAATTTTAAACAAGAAGACTTTATAATCCACGTTGGAAAGTGAAGCTTCAGTGGCTCTTCCCCAGTCCACAGGAAGGATCAAGCAGTGGTTTGTCGGGGACACAGCACCTCCTGCTCTTACAACCACCAATGAACGAGGCTAGGTATTATCTTGGTTCTCAAGCATGACAACAAAGGAAAGACACATACAGGTGCACACTGACAGAGCTTGCACATCCAAAATCCATAATGGAAGTGACTTTCGATTTCTCTGCGGAATGACATGCATCCTTATTTCATTCTTTTCTCTTATTTTTATGAGTCAACGGAGAAAAGGGAAATGGCCATTATTTTAAGCCACGGCCGTTATTTTTCAATTTGATTCAACAGTTATTGTTTAGGTATGTGCATGACCAGTGCTGGGCATCGGGAATAGAAGGGCTTGATAAGACATGGGCCTCTGTACCTGGACAGATCCAGACTTAAGCAGGCTTGAGTTACTGGAGCCCCAAGGAGTCAATGGTCAGTGTTCAGCTTGATAAGTAGGAGCAGTTGATTCTTCAAGATGAAAAGGCAATTTCCATGTGTATTGAGGAAAGGGGTTGTTCCAGAGCTAGGAATTCAGGCTGGCTATCTGGAGGTCATTCCAAGAGACAGGGCTGAGCCAAGACTGCTTCCCACCATAATGAACAAAGGCAATTCAGGCTTCCCCATTAAAAGGCAGAAGTCAAAGAGTTGGGGGGGCTGGAGAGAGATGGCTTGGCGGTTAAGGCGCTTGCCTGTGAAACCTAAGGATCCAGGTTCGATTCCCCAGATCCCACGTAAGCCAGATGCCCAAGGGGGCGCATGCATCTAGAATTCATTTGCAGTGGCTGGAGGCACACCCATTTTCTCTCTGTGTTACTAATAAATAAATAAAAATAAATCTTTTAAAAAATTTATTTTTTCTCAAATTTTTATTAACATTTTCCATGATTATAAAAAATATCCCATGGTAATACCCTCCCCCCCTCCTTTCCCCTTTGAAATTCCATTCTCCATCATATCCCCTACCCATCTCAATCATTCTACTTACATATCTACAATACCAACCTATTAAGTACCCTCCTCCCTTCCTTTCTCTTCCCTTTATATCTCCTTTTTTAACTTACTGGCCTCTGCTACTGAGCTTTTTCCTTCTCACCCAGAAGCCCAATCATCTGCAGCTAGGATCCACATATGAGGGAGAACATGTGGTACCTGTTTTTCTGGGCCTGGGTTACCTCACTTAGTATAATCCTTTCCAGATCCATCCATTTTCCTGCAAATTTCATAATTTCATTTTTCTTTACCGCTGAGTAGAACTCCATTGTATAAATGTGCCACATCTTCATTATCCACTCATCTGTTGAGGGACATCTAGGCTGGTTCCATTTCCCAGCTATTATAAATTGAGCAGCAATAAATATGGTTGAGCACGTACTTCTAAGGAAGTGAGATGAGTCCTTAGGATATATGCCTAGGAGTGCTATAGCTGGGTCATATGGTAGATCAATATTTAGCTGTTTTAGGAACCTCCACATTGATTTCCACAATGGCTGGACCAGATTGCATTCCTACCAGCAGTGTAGAAGGGTTCCTCTTTTTCCACATCCCCACCAATATTTATGATCATTTGTTTTCATGATGGTAGCCAATCTGGCAGGAGTGAGATGGAATCTCAATGTAGTTTTAATCTGCATTTCCCTGATGACAAGTGACGTAGAACATTTTTAGATGTTTATATGCCATTCATATTTCTTCCTTTGAGAACTCTCTATTTAGCTCCATAGCCCATTTTTTGATTGGCTTGTTTGATTTCTTATTATTTAACTTTTGAGTTCTTTGTATATACTAGATATTAATGCTCTATCAGATATATAGCTGGCGAAGATTTTTTCCCATTCTGTAGGTTGCCTCTTTGCTTTATTCACAGTGTCCTTTGCAGTGCAAAATTTTTGTAATTTCATGAGGTCCCAGTGATTAATCTGTGGTTTTATTGCCTGAGCAATTGGGGTTGTATTCAGAAAGTCTTTGCCAAGACCAATATGTTGAAGGGTTTCCCCTACTTTTTCCTCTAGCAGTTTCAGAGTTTCAGGTCTGATGTTAAGGTCTTTAATCCATCTGGACTTAATTCTTGTGCATGGCGAGAGAGAAGAATCTATTTTCATCCTTCTGCAGATATATATCCAGTTTTCCCAACACCATTTGCTGAAGAGGCTGTCTTTTCTCCAATGAGTATTTTTGGCATTTTTATCGAATATCAGGTGGCTATAGCTACCTGGACTTACATCTGGTTCCTCTATTCTGTTCCGTTGATCTACATGTCTGCTTTTGTGCCAGTACCACACTGTTTTTGTTACAATGGCTCTGTAGTATAGGTTAAAATCAGGTATGGTGATACCACCAGCCTTATTTTTGTTGCTCAGTATTATTTTAGATATTCAAGGTTTTTTGTGATTCCAAATGAATGTTTGGATTGTTTGTTCTATTTCCATGAAGAATGCCTTTGGAATTTTGATGGGGATTGCATTAAATATGTAGATTGCTTTTAGTAAGATTGTCATTTTCACAATATTGATTCTTCCAATCCAGGAACAAGGGATGTTTTTCCACTTCCTAGTGTCTTCCGCAATTTCTTGCTTGAGTGTTTTAAAGTTCTCATTATAGAGATTCTTTATTTCCTTGGTTAGGTTTATTCCAAGGTACTTTATTTATTTATTTATTTATTTTTGATGTGATTGTGAATGGGAGTGAGTCTCTGATTTCATCTTCTGTGTGTTTGTTGTTGCATATATGAAGGCTACTGATTTCTGTGTATTTATTTTGTATCCTGCTATGTGGCTGTAGGTTTTTATCAGCTCTAACAGTTTGCTGGTAGAGTCTTAAATAAGGTAGTAACCAGAACAAAGGCCAAATTTCTGCTCCAGAATGTTTAGGTATACGAAGTTGTGGCTGGTCTCCCCTAGGTACTCAGAGAATGGGTGAGGTTTACAGTTACAAGTGCAGGAGAAGATCTTTAACTTCTTTCTGATCAGCAGGTAACCTAGCACTGAAAACAGAGGCGACCTCAGTTTCTTCCACACCCGGACACTACTCTCCTGGCACAGGCTCCCAGAGAAAGAGAAGCATGCAGACCTGTCTGATGGCTTAATGGTTCCCTTTTGACCATGCAAGGCCACAGTCCCTGTGTAAAAGTGGCTCCGAGATAGTTTTCCACTGTCTTCCCACCCCTGCCTTCCTGCTTGTCCTTATAACTGTGCAATATAAGCCCACAAAGCTGTCCACCTGCCACTGGCTTTATAATTGTGGATATCCCAGATGAGGCCTCTAGAGTGGCTCTCTTCTGGGCCACAGTGCTTTCAGACAAAGGGACATTCGACATCCTCTCACAGTCCTCCCCTGCCAGATCTGGCAGAGAAACAGTCATAGCATGAAATATTTGCAAACTGTTGAATGAGTAACGAAAACAGTCACACTCTGTTCGGCCCAATAATGTAATGTTTACTTTATGCTTGCTTGAGGGTAACCCAACATATTAGCCAGGGTTCTTCAAATAAGCAAAACCAACAGGGTGTGAGTGTGTGTGAGTGTGTGTGTGTATGAAGAGATGAAAGGAATCAGCTCACAAGATTGTGGTGGCGAATGAGTGTTAAGATCCACAGAGTGCTTCAGGAACTTGACAACCTGTAAGAATGGATACTGTAGTTTCAATTCAAGTCCAGAGGCCTGAGAACCAGGAGAGAGGATGGCGACGTTTCAGTCTGAAATCCAATAGACTTGAGACCCAACAAGGACCCACCTTGGGGCTGGAGAGATGGCTTAGTAGTTAAGGCACTTGCCTGCAAAGCCTAAGGACCCAGGTTCGACTCCCCAGTACCTACATAAGCCAGATGCACAAGGTGGCGCATACAGCTGGAGTTCATTTGCAGTAGCTGGAGGCCCCTGGTGTGCCCATTCTGTCTCTCTGTCTGGCCCTCTCTCTCAAATAAATAAATAATAAGTAAATAAATTTTAAGAAAGAACCCACCTTGTGTAACTGGTGAGATGGAGCCTATGCACATTAGATAAAGACTTTGCTTTACTTAAAACACCAATTTAAATGTTAAGCATGCTTAAAGACTCTCATAGCAGCATCAAAATAACTTGTTTAATATTTTATTAAGTAGAAACTTTGTATGGACGTATCATGTGCCAGTACCATCGTTTCCCTCCTCTCTGATCCCATTCCACTGAAGGCTGCCCTCAGTGGGATTGCTGGTGTTCACCGTGGGATTGTGGGTTATGAGTTGTGAGATCAGCAGTCAGATAGTTTATGACTATAAAATTCACCATCACACTCAGTGTTTATATGCTTGTCACCAGTGATTTGTATTGTACACGCAAGATGTAATTATTTCATATGCATTTAGCATTCCATATACTTTATCATTTTAAAAATAATTTTTAAACCAGACATGGTGGTGCACGCCTTTAATCCTAGCACTTGGGAGGCAGATGTAGGAGGATCGCCATGCGTTTCAGGCCACCCTGAGACTACAGAGTGAATTCCAGGTCAGCCTGGACTAGCGTGAGACCCTACCTTGAAAAACAAACAAAAAAATTATTATTATTATTATTTACTTCTTTGAGAGACAGAGAATGGTAACTGCTGAACAGTCCTACTCTATCATTTTTATCAGCTAAATTTTTAAAATATTTATTTATTTATTTGCAAATAGAAAGAGAGAGAGAGAGAGAGCGCTAGGGGCTTTTGCCACTGCAAACAAATGCTAGACACATGTGCCACTTTGTGTATCTGACTTTATGTGGGTCCTGAGAGAATAGAATCCTAGGCCATCAGGCTTTGCAAGCAAGTGCCTTTAACTTCTGAGCCATCTCTCCAGCTCATAGCACATGCATGTGGCACTCTGCACCTGGCTTTACATGGGGAATTAAACCCAGGTCTTTAGGCCTTGCAAACAAGAAACTTTAAGTGTGGAGCCATTTCTACAGACCTCGGCTGTTTTTGTTTTAGTTTTATGATGTAGGGCTTCATTCTAGCCCAGGCTGACCTGTAATTCACTATGTAGTTTCAGGCTGGTCTCAGATTCGCAGCAATCCTCCTCCTCTGTCTTCCCATTTCTGGGATTAAAGACATGTGCCACCATGCCTGGTTTAGCTAAATATTTAATAGACAGTTTTTTTTTTTCCTGAGAAGTGGCACATGAATTTAGAATTTAAAGAATATGCAAATATAATTCTTATCAGTATGCACCTTCACTAAGTTTAACTTTTCGTTTCTTTCTTTGAAGAATGAAGAAATTTTAAATACATGCTTCATATTTATTATGAGCCTTTGATCTTGTGTCTTTCTTGGCTTTACTGATACTTTTAGAGTAAGGTATTAAAAACTGTCATTATTAGTACTACATGCTCTTTTTTGTTTTGTTTTGAGGTAGGGTTTTGCTCTAGCTCAGGCTGACCTAGAATTCACTATGTAGTCTCAGGCTGGCCTCAAGCTCATGGTGATCCTCCCAAATGCTGGAATTAAGGGCATGTGCCACCGCATCTGGCTCTAGAGGCTCTTAATAGAGAAGGTCAGAGCTCTTACTACTGAGATGAAATTGAGGGTGCACGGGAGATAGTTAGAAGGGTATGACTGCATATTCCCTCTTCCTCAGGAGGGTGATTGGTGGTTCAAACTTCTAAGCTAGCGTTGAGTCCTTTAGGATATGGGCTAGTGGGTTAGATATTTTTACATAGCTATGACCAAACACCTTACAAAACTACCTGTGGTAGACATGATTTATTTTGGCTCATGATTTCAGAGAGCTCAGTCCACAGTTCCTTGGCCTCGAACGCTTGAACAGAACACCACGGCAGCAGGAGAGAGCATGGACAGCGGTTCACACTGTGACAGAGCAGGAAGCAGGCAGAGTGGTAGGAATCAGGGGCTGGGGGATAACCTTCGTAGAGCCCCCCCACTCACTCACCTCCCCCAGCCAGATTCCACTCCCAAAGCCTCCAGAACCTCCTAAAAGAGTACCACCGTCTGGGGACCAAGCACTCAAGACACAAGCCTGTGGGGGAACATTTCAGATTCAAACCACAACAGCTGATCTGTGGGGAATGCTATCTAGGCATGGCACAGGGTAGGATTTGTAAAGAGAAGTCGAGTGTCCTCCTTGTATACAACACGTTTATGAAAGAGCTTCTCTGCTCTGCAGAACAGACTGGAACAACCCGGGTTCCAGTGGGAGCTGGAAAAGGAATTGGAACCAGGGTCACGGTAGGGCACACAGGTGGGCCATTCTTAGTGACATATGACAGGGCCGTTACAACTCCACCTCCGGTAGACACAGACTCATTTTCTCCTGGAACACCTGGCCTGGGCGTGGGACTCTCCTCAGCTCCCCATCAACTATTGGGAAGGTTCCACAGGCACGGCAAGACTGGCATTCCAGGACCAGGCAGAGCAAGCCTGCGGAGCTTGGAGATCATGTCTTCTGGTTCTGAAGAGCTTTCCTCTCCGTAGGTGTGTCTATCCATAGACACCAGTGTCTCGTGTTGACATTAGCTACTTTGCAGTTGACATTAGGGCAGTTTTAGTCACATAGGCTTGAACTGAATCTGATGACAGAATAGACAGTGATTAGAGGGGCCGTTATCATAGATGAGGCAATGGAGGTGATTAACTTCATCAAGGTCACATTCAGCGAGTCCTGTTACGTGATTCCCTATTTAAATCCATGACTTCCCACATTCTGAGGTCAGGCTTATAGGAAGCATTGGAATGAGAAAATCAGTAGTTCTGGATAGAGATATCCATGGCCTCGCTCAGTTCCATACTGGATCCTTGTGTGAATCAGCCCCGTGAGCTCTGCTTCTTTGGGCCCTACTCACCTAACGAGGCCTTTCTATGCACTGGATTCTGGAATGTGCCTGCCTCTGCTCACCAGACACATCTGCCCTGCTCTTCCCTGCCTTGAATGACACCTCTGGATTGGATCTACATCCTCACAACTCGTCTGCAAAATCATTACTGACTTTGCTATGGAAGAAGAGAATGGACTCGTTATCACTAGATCTTCAGGGTAAGGGTTTGGAGGGACTAATGAGTATTTCCTTCCTGACCCACTTTATTTTATTTTATTTTTGTTTTGTTTTGTTTTCTGAGGTAGGGTCTCACTCTAGCCTAGGCTGACCTGGAATTCAGTATGTAGTCTCAGGGTAGCCTTGAACTCATGGCAATCCTCCTACCTCTGCCTCCCGAGTGCTGGGATTAAAGGCGTGTGCCACTATGCCCGGCTCCCATTTTATTTTTAAAATGCTAGTTATCTAACCCAGCACCTCACATATGGGATTCAAGCATTCTATTCTTTTAAATATTTATTTAGAGCCGGGTGTGGTGGCGCACGCCTTTAATCCCAGCACTCGGGAGGCAGAGGTAGGAGGATTGCCATGAGTTCAAGGCCACCCTGAGATGACAGAGTTAATTCCAGGTCAGCCTGGACCAGAGTGACACCCTACCTCAAAAACAAAACAAACAAACAAAAAAATTTATTTATTTATTTGCAAGAAGAGAGAGAGAGAGAGAGAGAAAGAGAGGAATATTCAAGCATTCTAATAGTAAGCCACATTCCTTGTCCTAAGTCAAGTTTTTTAAGTTGAATGGAAACTGATAAGGCTTAGGGACTGATGGATTTGAGGCACACATTCATTCCAAAATACCAGTTGTATTTTCATTTGTCAACTTTTCTTGGCTTTTTATTTTTTATGAGAGAGAGAGAGCATGTGTACAAGAGAATTGGCATGCCAGGGCCTCCAACCACTGTAATCTAACTCCAGACACGTGTGCCACCTTGCACATGCATCACCTCATGCATCTGTAAATAATTTTTTGTTTGCAGTTGTGTGTACGCATGTGCATGGGTGTGCCAACATCTCTGGCCAGTGCAAAGTAAAGAATACCAAATGGTTATGCCACCTTTTTCACATCTGGTTTATATGGGCACTGAGGAGTTGAACCCAGGCCAGCAGGCATTGTAAGTAAGCACCTTTATCTGCTGAGGTATCTTCCCAGGTCCAAAATAGCAGTTTTATTTTATATTTTTAGGAGAGAGAGAGAATTGGCACACCAGGGCCTCTAGTCACTGCAATCAAACTTCAGACCTTGTGCACGTGCAACAACTTGTGTATCTGGTTCACGTGGACCTGGGGAGCCGAACCTGGGTTCTCAGTCTTCACAGGCAAGCGCCTTAACTGCTAAGCCATCTCTCAGGCCCAAAATACCAGCTTTAAACACGGCATGGTAACTCCACATCTGTGATTCCAGCACTGAGGAGCCTAAGACAAGACAGGTATGTGTTTGAGATCAGCCTGATGCCCATATTTAAAAAAAAAAAAAATGTTTTTACCTGTGTGCATTCTTTGTGTGTGTGTATGCATGCACATACACACACACACACACACACACACGTGTGCCATGGCTGGGAGTGGAGGCAACCTCAATATATGGCTGTGCTCTTCTTCTGCTTTCTTTGAGACAGGGTTTTTTGCTGCTGCAGCAAACAAATGCCAATCTATCTGACCTATGAGCTTCGGATTCTCCTGGTTCTGCCTCTGGTTGACATAGGTGCCTTGGGAAGACAGACGCATGTGCCACTTTGTGCCCAGCATTATGTAAGTGCTGGCGAGAACGGAGCTTCAGTTAGCAGGCTTTCAAAGCAAACATCTGTAACCAGCCCCTGCCACACATCTTATTCACTTTATTTTTTTTTTTTAGCATGTGTTCATTTGTATCTGTGTGCAGGTACATGCATGTGCATGCACATGTGTGTGAAGACAGAGAACAATTCTTGGTGTTATTCTCGGGTATTCCGGTCACCTCTTATTTTTTTCTGAGGTAGGGTCTCATTCTAGCCTAGGCTAACCTGGCACTCACTTTCTAGTCTCAGGCTGGCCTCAAGCTCACAGTGATCCTACCTCTTTTTCTTCAGTTTTTTGAGGTAGGTTCTAGCTCTTGCCCACGCTGATCTGGAATTGACTATGTAGTCTCAGGGTGGCCTCAAACTCACAGTGGTCCTCCTGCCTCTGCCTCTCAAGTGCTGGGACTCAAGGCATGCACCACCACGCCTGGCCCGTTCACCTCTTTTGGGACAGGGTCTTTCGTTGGCTTGCTGTTTAAGCTAGACTGGCTGATCAGTAAGCTCCAGGGGTCCACCTATCTCTACCTCACGAGCACTGGGATTACAGGCATGTGCCACCACCACCATGTGCCTGGCATTTATGTTAGTACTGAGGATTGAACTCAGGCCCCCATACTTGTAAGATGAGCACTTCACCAACTATTATAGTCAGCTCCACAGTGCTGGGATGAACATCCAGTGAACCACTGTTTTACGGAAGGAAGGGATTGATCTAAAGGTTACAGATCTAGAGGAAAGTCCATCAATGGTATAAGAAACTGGCTCCAATTCGTAAAAGCAAGCAGAGAAACTCCCACCAGCCAGCAAACACCAAGAAGCATCAAACGCAAACCAGCAGCAAGCAGGACCCTCAGAGTTCAGACTACTCCCTGCATCTTTGAGCTGGAATTCAGATCTGCCCCCAGTGACACCTTAGGGCTTGACCCCAGGATCTGTCCCCAGTGACGCTTCCTCCAGCCAAGTGGATTCAAACTACCACACCAACCAAGCCATCCCTATAGCCATTTATTCCTTTTCATGAAGAATTTCTTATGTGTCCTTCCAAATGATTTAAGAATTGTGATTCTTGTATGGTGATCCTTTGCAAAATGTCTTTGCTTATTTGTGAGATGTGGTAGTGAATCTCAATGCCTGGGAGTACTTAAAGTCAAAGATTAATTCATTCAAAGTCACCAGCCTTGTCAGAGGCAAGAAAGGAAAGGCTTTCAATTTCTTTATTTCTAAACTCTTTCTCTTGAGTATGAAGCAACATTGGAGAGACTGAACTATTCTTCCAGTTCAGAGCAAAGAACTGGTTCTAAAAGCTCCTGGAGGTTAAAAACAAAAAATGCCAAGAAAATTATGAAAAGAGACATGATGCTACTATTCATTTGTTTCTTATCTTTTGGCATCTTTCCTAAATCTAATCCAAAGCAAGAGATTCTGAATAGACATGAAGGTGATGGGTCACTGTGTGAGATTTTACAAAACAGTCTCCTAAAGCCAAAGGTACTTATAATATTTATCCCCCACCCCCACCCCGCCCCGCTCCTGCGGATGGAACCCAGTGTTTTACAAATGCTAAGTATGCGCTCTGTTACTTAGCTACCGCTACCAGCACCCACTTGCGACTCTTCGTCTGAGACTGAGATTCAGCATGGGTCCCGGACAAGCTTGCTGGTGAGGGAAGTGCGCACAGCGTTGGGGTGGTTCTTGGAGGCTAGTGGCTCTTTGGACTGTGTTTGGAAGTGGCTCAGGCAGCCTCGGCCACAGGCCGTGAATGGTATTCTTCAAGTTAACTTTTTGTTTTAGAGTGCGCGTCATTAAAGCTGAGCCTCTGGAGGGAATTCAGGTGTATCTTAGTAGAACATCGTGTGGGAAGAAGGCGGTGACTAAAGCATATGGGTCAGAGGAGGGGGTGCTGAGTAGGGATCTGATCCCAGCTGGGGTCTAGCTTTGGCCTGATTCCGAACTGTACCGCCGAGTTGGTCTCAGCATTTTGTGCAGTGGGTCACTCCCCATCAGCCGGGTACTGGTTGACAGGTTGGGATGTGGGCAGTGTTGTAACCTCCGGGACAAGGGACAATTCCCAGGAGAAGGGGACAGCTGTGAGCCCTTCACAGCCACTCAGAAGGGGCACTGGCAGGGGTGCACCTACTGTACAGAAAGAATAGTGAGCACCATGGGCCACAGGGCCACAAGCCATAAGGAGGCTGGTCCTTTTCAGACTTCCTAGAGTGGGGCAAGTATTATTAGGAGACTGAATTGGTTTTTGGGGTCTTGAAACTTATCAGGTTTTGAGGACTTCTTTTTAAGGAAGGATGTCATGAAAGCAATCCTGAAGCTGACGTTTTGTTAGCATTGTGTATCTCTGGGTGTTTCAGCAACCTTACGCAGAAGAGAAAACTGCGTTCACTTTAAGTGAAATGAGATTCATGGAAATGGCTGGAGCTAGAGCCTTCTGCTTCGGGCTCACCATCCAATGCCCACTCTGTGATAATGCCAGCCATGCCCTCTGCTGTAGACCGTGGACAGGGTAAGGAGATGCTAGCTTCTGCAATGCTTTTTCATTGCCCCAGCACCCCTGGCTTGATTCAAAGTTGCAAGCTTCCAAAATTGGCATGGTTAAGAAATTGATAAATCTTCCAGGCTTGTGGCTATTTGCCTGAGCAAGCAAACGGAAAACAGAGGATTCATCATTAACAAGGGCAATGTACCTTATCACCCTGCCAGGACATATGTTTGATGAGCACTTACCAGTGCTTCAGAGGCAAGGATGAGGAGACAAGAGGAGAGAGGGCGGTCTCCTGGTTTCATGGTACAGAGCTAAAAGAGGGTTTCTGTGACATACCTTTGTTCAAAAGTGATTGCCGGTTGACACAGGTGACATAGTGTTGACTGTGACAGGGTACCGAGGATGATTATGAATGAGACTCAACACACAATTGTGTGTGTGCGTGTGTGCGTGTGTGTGTGTGTGTACACATATGTACATATATGTGGAGGCCAGAGGTCAATGTTGGGGGTCTTCCCTTATCACTTCTCCAACTTATTTTTTTTTTGTTGTTGTTTATTTTTATTTACTTATCTGAGAGTGACAGAGAGAGAAAGAGGCAGATAGAGGGAGAGAGAGAGAATGGGTGCGCCAGGGCTTCCAGCCTCTGCAAACGAACTCCAGACGCGTGCGCCCCCTTGTGCATCTGGCTAACGTGGGTCCTGGGGAACCGAGCCTCGAACCGGGGTCCTTAGGCTTCACAGGCAAGCGCTTAACCGCTAAGCCATCTCTCCAGCCCCCAACTTATTTTTATGAGATAAAATTTCGCACTGAACCTGGGACTCACTGATTCAGCCAGACCAGTTAGCAGCAAGCCCCGGGGGATCCTCTTGTCTCCACCTACTAAGCGCTAAGATGACAAACTTAGGTTGCAGTGTCAAAAGGTTAAACTGGACTGGATGCTGAATGGCTTTTTCCTCATCCACGTTTCTATCAGCAATGGGTTGGAAGGGCCCCTTACCCACTAAAGGTAAATGGGTGTCATTGAGTTGGGATTTGTTGACTCCTTTGCTTCTTTTTCTATAGATGGAGCAGTTCTGTTGTACCGTGGGACTGAAAGAGTTGAATAACTTTGTAAATAAAGCCCTTCTAGAAAGCTCTTACTTATTCTGTTGAAGGTGAGGTCCAACTTACAGGAATTGGGCTGGGGTGGTAGCTCAGTTGGTAGATGACTTGTTTGAGCAACTACGAAGCTCTCACTTCCATTCCTGAACCACATAAAAATGGGCCTGAGGGTGCACACTTATTATCTAAGCACTTGTAAGGTAGGGTCGGGAAAGGGAGACATTCAAGATCAGCTTTGGTCACATGGAGGTTGAGCTACATGAGATCCCACCTCAAAACAAAACAAAACAAAACAAAACAAAACAAAACAAAACAAAACAAAACAAAACAAAACAAAACAAAAAGCACTGAGGAGGAAATGCTTAAAGGAACCCTCTCTCCTGTGTGTGGACAGTTCCCATGAAACAGTCCTAGCAAGTGGTAGCCACCTTCCAGCCAAACTTTCTTGACAACAGGTACCCATCTAAAGACAACTGCTTCAGAGGAGCTCAGGACAGTCTGCTTCCTGGTCACTCCCACCTTCTGGAATTTCTACCCACAAAAGCTCAGTGGCTCCTCTTCTCCTTCCTTCTACCTCGCAGATCATTGCCTGTGCTGTGTTTTGTGTTGGATCTTCTGTGTTGCTGTGCTGTGCAGGCACATCTGGCTTTGCCAACGTCTAGCCCAGTGTTGCCCGTGATGATGTGGGAGGAAGGTTCAGTGGATAAATGAATGGGAATAAATAAAGTCCATTCCTTCTATGTTACAACTTTGCAAATATTAAAAGATAGTCATTGCACTGCCTCTCCTACTTCCCATCTTCCCTTTTTAAACTTATTTTTGTTTATTTTTATTTATTTATTTGAAAGCGACAGAGTGTGAGAAAATGGGCACGCCAGGGCCTCCAGCTACTGCAAACAAACTCCAGATGTGTGCGCTACCTTGTGCATCTGGCTTACATGGATCCTAGGGAATCAAGCCTCAAACAGGGATCCTTAGGCTTCACAGGCAAGTGCTAAACTGCTAAGCCATCTCCCCAGTCCCCCCTTTAAATTTTTTTTTATTTATTTATTTGAGAGCAACAGACAGAGAAAGAGGGAGAGGGAGAGAGAGAGAGAGAATGGGTCATCTTTCCTTTTGCTAACAGGTTGATTATCTTCCAATAGTCCCTTGCATTTTTAGGGCCCTCTGGTCTTGTCAGTGTGCCTGCCCTTTGACATTACTATTAAGTTATAGTCTTTACAAGTGCTCAGAATGGCACAGAAAGAGTCTCGGGTGCTGTGGAGCAAAGCACAACCATCCTGTGGAGAAGATGAGCCTTTTTTTTTTTTCTTTTTCCTGAAGAAGGCGCCATGAGTTCTTTCCAGGATTTCATGGAGAAAGTAATGTACAGGGCGTTCTGGCACCTTAATTGGTCTTAGCTAGGTGAAGGAGTATGCCATCCCCTGGGATTTGGAATCCACTACATCTAAGTTTGCATTGGAATTCCGCCACTTGCAACAATTCTTTTGAGCAAATTATTTTTCCGGTTTTTTTTTTTTTTTTTTTTGCATTTCAGGTTCAGAATCTATAAGTGGGAGATAATTCTACTAGCTGATGTAAAGATGAAGTGAAATATTATCAAGTCCTTGACATAGTAGCAAAGAGTAGACAGTATATGACAGTTAAAATTGTTTTTCATAGCTGATCAGGGTAATGCAGAGTAAGATATAGTCCAGATGCACAGTTTATTCGCCAGCATGATAATTAAATTATGTTCATAGAGATGCTCAGAGCAATGGATATGAAAATTAAACAACATATATTTAGTATTCAAAAAGAAATGCCTAGGGCTGGAGGGATGGCTTAGTGGTTAAGGCATTTGCTTGCAAAACCAAAGGACCTAGGTTCAATTCCCCAGGACCCATGTTAGCCAGATGAACAAGGGGGCACACGTGTCTGGAGTTTGTTTGCAGTGGCTGGAGGGCCCGGCATGCCCTCTCTCTCTCTGCCTCTTTCTTTCTCTCAAATAAATAAATCATGTATATATATATATATATATATATATATATATATATATATGTTATTTAAAGTAATGCCTATAGCAATAAGATCACTTAAGATAGGCTTGAGAAATGGCTTAGCAGTTAAGGCACTTTCCTGCAAAGCCAAAGAACCCAGGTTTGAATCCCCAATACCCATGTAAGCCAGTTACACAAGATGTCACATGTGTCTGGCATTCATTTGTAGTGGCTGAGGGCCCCAGCATGCCCATTCTGTCTGTCTCTTCTGTTTATCTGCCACTCTGTCAAACAAATAAAATAAAAAATTAAAAAGATCATTTAAGACACAATGGCAATGCTCTTTAAGATTTCTCCAGATCCCAGCACTCGGGAGGCAGAGGTAGAAGGATCACTGTGAGTTCGAGGCCACCCTGAGACTACATAGTGAATTCCAGGTCAGCCTGGGCTAGAGTGAGACCCTACCTCGAAAAAAAAAAAAAAGATTTCTCCAGAGCTTTTATAATACAGTTTGTGTGGGGAAGGCAAAGCTGGGTTCATCCATGGGGTATTTTGTCAGGAAAATACATAAGGCAATACATACCCGTAGGCTTTGATGCTCCTTTAAGCTACACCTTAGGTCACGGAACCACTAATCTAAGTCTGAAGAGTGCAAATGAGTGCAAAAGCAGAAATGGCACACAACTGCAGAAGGTAAATGCTTGTTTCCTGGAACCGATTTTACCTCATCCTTTATTTGAGAACACTTAGGTTCGAGTCTATGCTGAGAGCTCAGCTAAGTGCTTCCAGAGGGACCTAGAATTGGCACTGTGATCTTGGCTTTCCAGCATATTGACTAGAAGGAACTGCCAGGCTTCAGACTGCAGTGAGACCTGATAGTTTAGATCCCCGAGCGTCAGGCTACAGTGAGACTGGAGGGTTTCAGCTCCTTAGGGACTCTGTTCCAATGCACCTGAGCTCAATGAGCAGAGAAGTGCTGCTTGTTGGCTGACCTGTTTGTTACCAGCGGGCATGCTATGTTCAGCTTATTTGTCCTACAAGGTCTTTAGAGAAAAAGGCACAAGGACTTGGAAATTGCTCTTATTCTGTTTATGTCACTGGTTTGACCATTTTGCATGCACAGAAATTACAGTTGGAATACGGTTTCTTTACAATGCGCTAGGAATTCTTGGTTTTCCACGTTTCTTTTTAGGGTTTTTCAATGCTTGAGGGGGTGGAGGTGGGATGTGGTTTAGGAGTGTCTCCCTCACTTACTATCTTGTTTATAGAACTGCTTGCTTCCTGGCCTTGGAGAAGGCTCTTCAGGGACACGAAGGATTGGAATAGATGAAGAAATGGGTATGGACATGGGCTAATGCAGGGGAGGCGCAAAAGGCGAGGAGATTGGATGTTGAAAATACTGAGATGTATAGCCGGGCATGGTGGTGCGCACCTTTAATCCCAGCACTCGGGAGGCAGAGGTAGGAGGATTGCCATGAGTTCGAGGCCACCCTGAGACTACATAGTGAATTCCAGGTTAGCCTGGGCTTCAGTGAGACTCTACCTCAGAAAAACAAACAAACAAAAAAATTTGTCTTAAATTAGCCAGGTGAGGTGGTACATGCCTTTAATCTCAGCACTCAGGAGGCTGAGATAGGAGAATTGCCCTGTGTTCAAGGCCACCCTGAGACAATACAGTGAGTTCCAGGTTAGCCTGGGCTAGAGTGAGACCCTACCTCAAAAATCAAAAAAAAAAAAGGGTCCTGAGATGTTGGGATTTTGTTGCTGTAAAACTAAGGCTTTTGTTGCCCACATTGTACATTAAAGACCCATCACTAGACGGGCTGGGAGATGGCCCAGTGGGTAAATGCTTGCTGTACAAACATGCGGACTTGAGTTTGAATCTTCAAAACACACGTGGAGCTGGACTCTATGCAAGCATCTGCAGTCCCAGCATTCCTATGGTGAGAAGGGAGGCAGACAGCTAATCTGAGGAATGGAGCCGTGAACCAGGGAGACTCTGCCGCAAACAAAGTGGGTGGTGAGGACCAACACCCGAAAGCTGTTCCAACCTCCATACATGCACCATAGCATGCATGTGCCTACACGCACGCACACGTGCGCACGCGCACACACACACACAGAACTCCTTCCATTACTACCCAAGGAACACCACGAGAATATGGCTCTTGGGTTAGGCATTTTGACCACACGGCCTATTTCAGTCTGTCCAGTGTTAGAAGTGAGGACATGGGGAGCAGAAAGTTGGACAATTTATAGAGACCATGGCCAAGTATGTCTCACAAAATGCTGTCATCATATTTTCTCTTCCACCTCAAAAATCTCTAACCATAATCCTCACAGGAAGTAACTTCCATTGTCTTTTCATTTTGCTGATGAGAGAGGTTTGTATCTTGGCCAGTGTTAGAGAATTATCACGGGGAGACACTCCAAGCTTTCTGACCCCTATTACATATTCTGTTATTTTAGAAAAAGGAAAAAAAAAAATAAAGGAGGAAATATATTTTTTTCTCTGTTCTTTTTGGAAATATTAGCAGTGTCACATGTCAGGGACAAAAGTCTGAACAACATACATTCTAATCATGGAGTTTCTTGCAATCATTTTTGGAGTTATTCTCTCAAGTTTTTTTTTTTTTTTTTTTTTTTTTTACGAGAGAGAGAGAGTTGGGGCTCCAGGGCCTTAGCCACCGCAGAAGAACTCGAGGTGTGTGTGCCATCTCGTGTGCATATGCCACCTGTGCACTTGGGTCATCTTGTGCATCTGGCTTATGTGGGTTCTGGGGGGTTAAATCTGGGTCCTTAGGCTTTGCAGGCAAGCACCTTAACTGCTAAGCCATCTCTCCAGCCCTATTCTCTCAAGTTTTTAGTTACATGCCTCACCAGCAAATATAACATCTAGCAGCTTCAGTAACCTAAAACTTTGAGTGCACCTGTAAATCTTAACCTTGTTTGAATTTCTTTAATTTTTAAATTTTGCATCTCTCAGTACCATATCTTTAGCCAAACATATCAGCCCATTACAAATTTAATTTTGATCAAACACTCTGAGCATGAGCAGCAGAATGCAGCCCTTATACCAGTAGTCCAGTTCCAACAAAGTCCTCTGCAGTCTTTCCTTCCCCTTAGAGAGTTCATAGGCCAAGCCTCCAACTACAATTCTCTCTGCACTTAGCATTTTCACCAGAATCACCAATTCTCACCAGAATTGTCCATAAAACTCAGTTTGCCTCTCTGGAAGGCATCTTCAGTTGCAAGTACTAAGTCCAAAAAGTTCCAAAAGTTCCAAAAGACTGAAGTCCACGTGGTCTGATTCATCATGCGGCCACAGCCCACCCTCTGGTACCAGTTTCTATCATAGTCAGCTTCATGCTGCTAGAATGAACCTCCAATCCAGACACAGATTATAGGAGGGTTTATTTGAATCTTACTGACCCAGGCGAAGTTCCACGGTGGTGGAAGAAATCGGCCCCCTTTTGCAGATCCACACAGAGAGAAAAGTAACCCACACCCAAAAGCAAGCACACTCCGGGAACCCCAGGCAGAGCTCAAGCTTTCTGCATACCTCTAGGCTGAAATTCAGATCACCCCCAGTGACATCCCCCATTCCCATCAGGAGTCTGCCTGCTAGGGGCAGAAGCTGCAAACTCAATTTTAATAACACCTGACTCTGTTAGGGGACATCAATTCAGACTGCCACACACACCATCCCAAGAGCAGCATGATGACTTCAGAGAAGTACACCTGTCCCTTGGTATGCAACCAGAATGAAACCTTTCCTGAACTGCCCATAGACAGTCTTTCATAATGAACACATAACCTCAAGCACCTTCACGGTGGGGGGTTCTTTGGCACGCCCGCACGGCCGCCCTTGGTACAGGCTGATGGTGGTGTCTGAAGTTACCCCCGGGTGTCATCAGGCACAACCTCAGATGTCACTGGAGAGAAAGCATCCTTCCAGTTGTCACCATCTCATCCCCTCCAGGATTCACTGCGTGAGTTTACTCTCTGGGAGCAGTTAGGCACCCTGAGGAGAACTCATTCTAGGATTATTCTAGAAGCCACACTATAAGTTTATTTTGTTTAAAAATTTACGCACATTGCTATCTTGTTTTGTGAGACTGAGTCTTGTTAGGTAGCCCAGGGATGGCCTCAACTTCGTACCCTCCTTGCCTCAACTTCCTGAGTGCTGGAGACACTCCCTTGCAAATACCACTATTCCCGGCTAGCACTAGAGATTTAAATGCACGCAAGCTGGCTCACATACTGTTCCCTCCCTCCCTCCCTCCTTCCTTCTCTCTCTGTCTCTCTGTCTCTCTCTCTCTCTCTCTCTCTCTCTCTCTCTCTCGCACTCTCTCTCTCTCATTGCTTACCCCAAAGATCCTTCCACTTGGAGAAGACCCAAAGAAACGAAAAAGGTCTCATTGTTTTCTAAACAAGACGATGGAAAAATGCAAAACAACCCAGCACCAGCCGCCCAGTTGGATGCTGGTGCCCTTTATTTCAATGCAAATTTAAGGCCTAATAAAGAGAAAGTGTCCATCCAGGACCTGGCCGCCCAGAAGTACAAGTTTTCATGCTCCCTGGCATGTTTTGCATATGGTAGAGGACTGGAAAAGCCAGTTACTCAAAACCAACACGTCTGAAATTCTCCAGCCCACAGGGAGTCTTAGAATTTTCTTCTCGGAGCAGCAAACTAATATGTAGACCTATAATTTTGTAATTTAAAGTCCCCAGTTCTGGAGCCGGGTTGCTGGCAAAGTTTCAGGGAAAAAAAAAAAAAAATTACTCCCAAGGCTTTGTTCTGTTCCAGTGGGTCTGCCAGTTCTGCATGCCAGCCGCCCAGCTAGATGGTGTAATCCTGACATCCCTGGGAGTGTACAGACCATGACAGAGCCTGCCTCTTCCTTCCACCTGGCCCTGCAGGTTCTGCAGAGAATGAACAACTTCACTGTCCCAAGGAGCCGCTTGGACCACATTCTGCTGGATCTAAAGCTATGGTCCTGCCTGGCATAGATGGCTCAGTTGCCCTTTACTCCTTTGTGTAAGTCAGGACATCTGGGCTCCACGTGGGTTTTGTTTTCCTTCCCTTCATCTGTAATAAAGGAGAAGACTTGGAGGGTATGACAGGGTTGCATGTCTGTAATGAAGACGGAAGCATCTTGAGAAATGTAGGTTACATTAAATGCGAGTCCACCCCCAGGGCAATTAATGGACCTGAGGTGACTCTGCTCCCTCAGCTCTGAGTCTTCTTTTCAGCTACATCAGCTAGACTAGGCACCTTCAAAGTTATTATCCTAAAAGAGATAGGAGGGCTGCAGGGATGGCTTAGTGGTTAAGGCACTTGCCTGCGAAGCCAAAGGACCCAGGTTCAATTCCCCAGGACCCACGTAAGCCAGATGCACAAGGTGGTGCACACGTCTGGAGTTCATCTGCAGTGGCTGAAGGCCCTAATGTGGTCTCTCTCTCAGTAAACAAATGAATAAAAATAAATTTTAAAAGCGGTAAGAAAATCTCGCCCCCGAATCTGCATGATTTGTGTGTTTTTTGCGAGTGCAGGCACGCATGCACCCCAGCGGCGCGTGTGGAGGTCAGAGGATAACTGCGGGCATCAGTCCCTGGCTTCTACCTTGTCTGAGGCAGGCTCTCCCGTTCTCTTTTGGTCACCTCTGTGTGCTCTTAGCTAGCTGGCCTTTGAGCTTCTGCCTCCCTTCTCAATTCAGGTTCACTGGGATTACAGATGCCCACCAGTGTCTGACTTGCACGTGGGCTCCTGGCATCTGAATGTCAGGTACTTACAGCTGCACAGTAATTGTGTTATACACTGAGCTGTCTTCTTTGCCCTGTCTCCAAATCTTTTTTTTTTTTAATTTTTATTTTGTTTATTTTTAAAAATTTATTTATTTGAGAGCAACAGACAGAGAAATAGGCAGATAGAGAGATAGAGAGAATGGGCGCGCCAGAGCCTCCAGCCACTGCAGACGAACTTCAGATGTGTGCAGCCCCTTGTGCATCTGTCTAACGTGGGTCCTGGGGAATTGAGCCTCGAACCGGGCTCCTTACGCTTCACAGGCAAGCGCTTAACCACTAAGCCATCTCCCCAGCCCCTGTCCCCAAATCTTTACATATCTTCACCGTTAGGACTCTACTTCTTATTGAAAGATGTTGGGTCCTAAAGGGTAACCTATTAAAATGTATTTACTGCATGGAGGGTTTTGCCTGAAGCATGCCCCATTTTCTCGTAGGGATAATGACTAGGAGGGAAGAAAAAACATCTGAGAGAAGCATGGAGTGGGCCAAGACTTGGGCTCCAAGAGAGGAGGAAGATGTGGAAAAGAAATAAATAGTTTGTCTCAGGCTGGTGAAGTTCCTAGTCACTTGCAGACAAAGCAATGCCTGCGAGGTTCCTGGTGTTAAGGACACAGGCATCTGGGGAAGAGAAAAGGAGAGAAAAAAAAGAGAGGAGAAAGGTGAAGGCTGTGGGCAGGGAGGGGTATGGGTCACCTCAGCAAAGTGGGCCCTAATTACTTCCAACCAAGACCTGTCTGTAAGCGCAGGTGGAGTTGGTGTGACAGGGTGACACTGGCCCGGTCCACAGGGTCTCAAGTTCTTGTTCTGTGGCAACGTACCCCATGACCTTTGGAGTTTCATGACCACGACCAGACCAAGTTGGCTGCGTAGTCTCAAAGGTTGCTTCCAGCTGGAACAGTTCTCGTGTTGTGAAACAGGGGTGATTTTGAAAGCCCTGCGACTCCACCGTAAGTGGAGAGCCACACCTTACGCAGACGCCCTATTAACCCCAAGGAATGATTAGCTAGGCTTCAATTTCCTTTGCTAAATTTCACTGCTTGGTAGAAAGTTTACAGGAAAAGCGCCTGGAAGCTACTGTTCAGCTTAATTCCTTCCTTTGACCTTGAGATAAGAATGCCTTTCTTTGGGTTACATAACTTGCTTTTTACTCAGACTCTCCCTAACTGTTTTATATTCTGCTTTTTAACTGCCCTGGTTTGGGTCTTTAATTAAATAGATGGCCTTGTATTTATGCTAATTTTTGTCTTTCTCTTTCAAATGTGGACAGGATAATCACTTTGGTTTGTTTAGTAAACAGACCAGCTCCACCATTCAGGGTCGGACAGTGGCCTGAGGCTGCTCTGGGAAAACTTTGCTCTGGTTTCAGGAAGGCTTCAAGTGAACAAGCCCCACCCAACCCAAATTTGCCTCCTCACCAAGCTGAGACCCCTTGGCGGTGGGGGGGGGGGAGGCCAGGCGTCTTCTAATCATCACATGTTGAGCAGTTTCCAGGAATGAGATTCATTCATTTATTCTTTTTTGTTTCCTGCTTTTTAAAAAATTATATTTGTTAGAGCAAGAGAGAGAGAGAGAGAGAGAGAATGGGCGCGCCAGGGCCTCCAGCCACTGCAAATGAACTCCAGACACGTGCCACCTTATGCATCTGGTTTATGTGGGTCCCGGGGAATTGAACCTGAGTCCTTTGGCTTTGCAGGCAAGCACCTTAATCTCTAAGCCATTTCTCCAGCCCTCATTTGTTCTTGAGAGTGGTCATCCCTCCTTCCACCCATTGTCCATCCTCCTCACACTGTATTCTTTGAAGCGATCTCATTTACTTATGTTTGTTTATGAAACTTTTATAACAACCATCTGGCACAGACATGTGAGTTCAACCTCCATCCGTGAGCTGTCTAACAGTGCCCACAACAGTGCCTACATGACCACAGTCAATGACCACTTATTGAGCATCAAGTGTGTGCCAGGCCTTGAGCTTGATGGGAAGGACGTGTACAAAGGTCGTGTCCGTGTCTTGAGGTGTGGGTGTCAGAACCTGAGATCTTCTTAGGCCCTCATGCTCTCTCTGCTGGGTGTTAGGTTTTGGTTCATAATGGAGGACCAAGATGGACAGTTTCTTGGATCTAAGACTTTACTGTAGCTGTGGAAAGGAGACAGGGGAAGAGAGAGAAAAGGGTGCATGTACAAAAGAGAGAGGGGGGGAGGAATACAGAAGGGGAGAAAAGGAAAGGAAGGGTGCACCTGGAACAGGACAGCCTCCGAGAGCAAGTGAAACCATGTTTAATGAGGAGAGAAGAGAAAGTGCTCTGTGAGGGTGGGGTTCAGAAGTGTGGGTGGGGAGACAGTGGTCTTCCTTTCTCTTATCCCAGAGGTATACTCCAGCACCATATTCAGGCAGTCCCAGAGAGCATGGCAGGTGGCAGTGGAGCGGGGGACAGGTAGAGAGCTCTGAGATGCTAACAGTAAGTATTTTGAAGGGCACCACCCACTGAATGGTTGCTTGACCTTATATAGAGTGCGGAGACAGATGCCAGAGAGTACAGTCGACGAACACGGCAGTCGCCTTTGGTGTGAATTGGGCCCCAAGGGGAAGACACATATCTGAACAAGTAACTCTGGCATAATGAGATTAGTACCTTAATAGAGTGATGCGCCCAACATTACTGCGGCACTAGTCAGGGGAGGGTCAGCTCTATAGAGCGCACACACACACACACACACACACACACACACACACACACACACGGAGCCTTGGGAAGATTTGTGTACTGCCAGAGGGGGGCCAATTTGGTGGAGTTCTGCACAGGTGCAGAGAAGGTATTGGAGGTGGAGCAGGGCGAAGGAAGGACAAAGCTAGAGAGGTCACCTGGGTGGATTATGAAAATCCTAGGCTCAGGGCCTTACCAAGGAAGGGACGAGCAGGGCAGTTCATAGAAATGACGGCAATAGGCTTTCTGGGCGGGGTGGGTAGATGTAGAGATTACAGGAGGAGGGCCAATTGAAAAGCCTCCTGTTCTGACTTGCTGGTGAAGCTCTGATGTTAGGAATCCACAGTGTCATTTGGCTCCACTTATACAAAGCAGAATAGGGAAGTTCTCTTAAAGGAAAAAACAAATATATATATATATATATATATAGATAGATAGATAGATAGATAGATAGATAGATATTTATTATAAGAGTGCAAGGTAACTCCAGACGTGTGCACCCCACCTCCACTTTAAATGTGTGCGTCCCCTTGTGCATCTGGCTAATGTAGGTCCTGGGGAATTGAGCCTTGAACCGGGGTCCTTAGGCTTCACAGGCAAGCGCTTAACCATTAAGACATCTCTCCAGCCCCTAAAAAGTATGTTATTTATTTATTTGAAAGAGAGGAAGAAGGAGAGAGAGAACTGGTGTGCCAGGGCCTCTGGCCACTGCAAACAAATTCCAGATGCATGTGCCACCTTGTGCATCTGGCTTTATGTGGGTGCTGAGAAATTGAACCAGGGTCCTTGGGCTTGGCAGGCAAGCGCCTTAACTGCTGGGCCATCTCATCATCTCCCAGCTGGTGTCATTTTTTGTGCAGCAGTAGATTTCAAGCACATGATATAATGAGTAAAAAATAAATGAAATAAGCCCAAAGTAAATGTGTAGCAACAATAAACACCGAGTTCAGGTACGGACAGTCTCTCTTTGATAAAGTTACATGTTGATTTCTGCTGCTCAGGCAGTGCTTCTGCCAAACATGGTGGCACACACCTACAGCCCCAGCTCTCAGGAAGCTGAGACAGGAGGATCTCAAGTTCCAGGCCCACCTAGGGTGTGTAAGGACACCTTGTCTCACACAAAACAGAACAGAACAGAGCAGTAGTTCTTAATTTTTGTTGTGCTATGTTTGAGCACTACAAACAATATGTAACATCTTATAACATTTGTATACAGAACATGCTCCCAAAGGCGTGCTGAAATATCCACTGGTCAGACCATTTTGAATTAGATTACAGGCCATGTAGCTCCCATGAAGAACAGATCCAGATTTGTAAGACTAACAGGTCTACAAATTTGGGACATAACATGTTATGGGCTGGAAAGATGGCTTAGCTGTTAAGGTGCTTGCCTGCAAAGCCAAAGAACCTCAGTTCAATTCCCCAGGACCCACATAAGCCAGATGTGCAAGGAGGCGCATGCGTCTGGAGTTTGTAATGGCTGAAGACCCGGATGCACCCAACCTCTCCCCCCCTCCTCTCCCTCTCTCTCTCTCAAATAAATAAATAAAATAAAATACATCAAAATAACATGTTATGAAATTAAATGTTTAAAGTGAGAAAAGTAATTCCCCCCCCCCAGATCTCATAAGCAATACAAATCCAATAGCACAAACATATAGAAAAGTTTTGTTTTTTTTTTTTTAATTTAGTAGCCCCATTTTTTTTTCTGACTTCTTGGCTACAGAGTCTTTGATTGGCTCTCTTCAAGATATATCAATGTGGGAATATCATTTTCTGAAGATAGAGAAGAAAGATTATTTATTTCATTCTGTGGCATAACTCACAAATTTTTCATTTATTTTTCTCTTGAAAGCTCTTTATGCTAAATGACATTGCTAGTGTCATATAAATTTTGAGGATTAAAGTTGGGAAGCCTTCTCAGGTCTCTTCCAAGCAGGAACTTCAGATTTCAGGCACGTGAATTTTCTTCTCAGTGACAAATTGAAATGTTCTTTGGGTTGAAATGTATATGACATTCATGATTGCACATACTGTACTTAGCAGTATATTACTGACAGGAGAGAAATTCCATTTTTAGTCATTGATGAGAACCAAATCTTCTTTTCATACTTTTTTTCATCTAGTGATTGGAAGAATTTTCCACAGGCCAGTTTTTGGTTCCAGCCATTTCAAATATTGTTTTTGACCCCACATACGTAGCACTGGTGCTGGTCGCTGTAGGATCCTCTTAATCTTTGAGTTTATGTGTGTCCCTTTCACCTTTGAGCTCAAGAACATAGACGCTGAGAGACAAAGGGCATGTGTTCTGACTTCTGTCATGGAAGGCGATAGTGAATAGACTGGAGAGAAAACAGGAAGTGAAGGCTGTTCAAGCTCTTCACCTCCAGGTGAAATGTACAAGATGGTCTTATTCTGTTCAGAAATAATGCAACAAATTAAAGTGATGGTGCATGGTATCAAGGTGGAAATGATCCTCAGGTATTCCTTCTGTGACTCCCCAGGGTAGACAGAGGTCACCACAGACACCATGGGGAACTAGGGCCATAGCAGAATGTTCCGTCTGAGCTAAAAATCAGAGGAAGGCTGTAGGTGAGATCCAGACAGGCATGCCGCGCTGATATGGCCTTGATCAACAAAACGGAACACTAGGTCTTGTACAAGCCAAGGAAAGCATGGGAGGGTCAGCTCCAAGGAACTCCACAGACGTGCAAAGTGCCACGTGTCTCACAGCAGAGCCGAGGGAGTCCCACACAGAGAACTGGAACCCAGATCTTCATCCCAGACCTCCGCCCCTTAGCTGTGGTCATACAAGAAAGCAGTCCAACCAGTTTGCAGCCCCATCCTTTCTTAGCTGGTATCGAGGAAGAATCCCGAGGTAGCTGAGCCAAGTTCTCAGGTCACAGAGGAAACTCTCTGAAACCCTCCTCTAACACTTACAGTGACATCTGATGCTCGCCAGGTACTCCTGTGTGCCAGGGCGTTCAAAGTGGCATAGTAATATGTTACTTTTTTTGTGTGTGAGGGAGAGTCTCGCGTTAGCCAAGGCCAACCTGGAATTCACTATGTAGTCCCAGGCTTGCCTTGGGCTCACAGTGATCCTCCTGCCTCTGCCACCTGAGTGCTGCTACTAAAGGCAGGCGTGCCACCACGCCCAGATCAGTATGTCACTGTTCAAACTCATCTCACAAAAACTCTAAACCAGAGATACTATTACATTCAACACTGAGAAAGCTGAAGCAAAGGGAAATGAAATGATTTCCCTAGGCCATCTAGCCAGACTTTGAGCCAAAGGCAGAACACTGGGGTTCACACTCAGACTCTTAGATCTGCTGCCTGTAAGACCTAGGGTCTCTCAGACCACTAACTGTACAGAGCGGGCCCGCCCATTTCTCGTAAGAAGTCCCTTCCTTGACTTAGGTTTTAGTTTCTCTCTAGTGGCACGAACCATTTGCTTTTAGGGATTGTCTTCTCTCTACTGTGAGTCAGGGCCATTATTAAGTATAGTGTTTCCACTGGACTTTTTTTTTTTTTTTTTTTTTTTTGCCACCATATAACATCAATGACAGAGATCAGAGAAAAAAGTTGCTGCTGTTCCGGTGTGCTCAGTACAGTGTGCTTCTCACTAATAGCCCAGAATATTTTGCGGAGGGACAAGGGTGCTAGAGACACACTGAGCATTGGTCATCCCACCCTGGTGGATCCCACAGGGGGTGCTGTGCTGGAAGCAGCCAATCTTTTCCCTCTGCTCCACTCAAGAAAACCCCAGTGTACCTCAAGGAAATGGTCATGCACTGTGGGCTGCATTCTGTGATCCATGGACAGTTGTCCTTACAAAAGCCACCCCACAGGCTAGAGCAGCATGACCTCCAGGTTCCAATTCCAGATTTGCAATTAGAACTTTTCCAACTATTCTGCCTTCTCTGATATTTAGCTTCTCCAGTATTCCATTTCTGTGAAACTAAAGAGGGTACAACTCACCACTATCATACGTAGTCTGGTTGGTGCATAATAACATTTTATTGTTAGCAACATACGAAATTTTAGGATTATTGCTGAAGTTGGGAAAACTTCAGTCAGATCTCGTTCATGTGGAGGTTTCAGAGCTCTATTTTTTCCTTAAGCACTGATATTAAATATAATTCTCTGCCTAGTTGTGTCAGCCCTTCCGATATCCTCCACCCATAATTACCTGTTTTCCTCAGAGCTCCTGGAGAGATCCAGGGGCTGTGCCAAATGGGCAAACTGCTGACACTTTTAGAGTCTGGCAAACTGGGTACCACACTGAGGAGGACTCTATGCAGGGCCACACTTAGTTCCTAAGCAGTTCCACTGGCTTCTAAGGACTCCAGTACTCATGAATAGTTCTACAGCTTCTTATCCTCAGCCCCAGGCTGAGAATGCCCCCAGAGTCTCAGCAAGCCAGCTCCTCTGTCTCTCACCTTGGGCATGACAGATACTGCAACTCTCCTTCACCTTCATGAATTCACCTTCATTAATTCTACCTGTCCTCCCCCAGAGACATGGATGCTTGCTCAATCCAGCACAAAACACTGTATTTTAGTGACAGCAACTGGAGCAAATAAATCCTGGGAGGGAAGGAACTGAGGCTAAGAGGATTGGAAGAACACATATTGGTCTCATTAGCTCAGTAGTTCAAAATTGTCCCAATAATTTGAGCATGGATTAAATGGTCCTCAGTTTAAGTATGTAGGATTAAAAGTATACATGTCTACATGGAAAACAACATTCTAGGTTCTTTTTAAAGTTTTTTTTGTTTTGTTTTTCAAGGTAGGGTCTCACTCTAGCCCAGGCTGACCTGGAATTCACTATGGAGTTTCACGGTGGCCTCGAACTCACGGCGATCCGCCTACCTCTGCCTCCCGAGTGCTGGGATTAAAGGCATGCGCCACCACGCCTGGCTTTTAAAAAATATTTTATTTATTTATTTGCAAGGAGACAGAAGGCAGAATCGGCATGCCGGGGCTTTTTGTCTCTGCAAGCAAACTCCCAAGGCATGCACCATGGTTGTCTAGCTGGCTTTACATAGGTACTAGGGAATTGAACCGGACAGGCAAGTGTTTTAACTGCTGAGCCCTGTCTTCAAACCATTTTTAGATTGATAGTCATGGATATTTTCAAGACTGTAAGTCAGGACTTATATCTTCTGTATCATTTATTGGGTCTCCTTGCGAGCATTTTTGTTTTCTTTATTCTATCTTTTATAGATGGTAATGAGAGGACTTGTCAAATTCAGGTCAATGAAGAGAGGCTATGGAAAGCTATCCATGAATGTAAATAGGGTACTTGCTCTTAATAAAAGAAGCAGGTTGTGTCTCATCATGCAACCTACAGTAATTTAAAGCAAAACAACACAAAAAAAATGGCCCTACTGCTAACCAAAAGCCTAACCCTAACCCCTAACACCAAACCTACCCTAACTCAAATACTAAGCCCCTAGCCCTAATCCTCAACCCTTAACCCTAAACCTAACCCCAATGTTAAACCCTAACTCTAACGCCTAACTCTAATCTTACTCTTTTTTTTAAATTTTATTTATTTATTTGAGAGAGAGAAGAAGATAGAGAAAGAGAGAATGGGCATGCCAGGGCCTCCAGCTGTTGCAAATGAACTCCAGATGCATGTGCTGCCTAGTGCATCTGGCTTACGTGGGTACTGGGGAATCAAACCTGGGCCCTTTGGCTTTGCAGACAAGTGCCTTAACCACTCAGCAATTTCTCCTCTAACCCTAATCTTAACCCCTCACCCTAACCCTAACCCCTAACCACTAGCCCTTAAACCTAACCCTAACCCTTATCTATAACAACAACAACAACAACAACTCTTTCAGTCTCAAGCGGTGTTTGTATCTTTCAAAGTATTTGTGTGGGAACTAGGAGGCCCGTGACTATTCTTGGGAAGCTGAAAATGGTGGAGTTGTGTATTCCATGCAGATGACCCACAGATAGTCATTTCCCGAAATAAGCCAGGAGAACTCCAAGAATCAAGTTCATTCAAGTACATATGCTGATACTCTAGGAAGGCTGCTAGGAAAATCACAGGTTTCTGGCGATAATACAGGAGAAAGAACAGTATGGGACAAAAGAGCTAGTTGTGAGCAGTTGAGAATAGCAAACAGAAGCAAAGGAAGTTAGACTTTGGAAAGGGAGAAGTCAACTGAAGTAAAGATGTCTATTGTGAGACAAGAGGGAGGAAAGAGAAATTAAGCAATAAAAATTCAGGAATCAAGAATGAGAAGTGGAATGCATTAGAGGCCCTATGATTCTGATGTTTTTTTAAAGCTATGCTGGGGATCTAACCTAGAGCCTTATGGATGCAAGGTCAATGCTCTACCACTGAACTCTAGCCCTGAACATTGGTGATTTAAATCTTAGAGGATGTCTGATTCCCCAGGAACTGCATCTGTGGACATGGTGATGGGTACAATCTACCAACCCACCACAGATGCACAAGATAGCACCCCTATCTTGCCAGTGAGACCTCTGATAACACTCTGCTAGCTTTCACCAGGTTCCACGTTGTTATGGTTTGCAATGAAATGACCCCATGGGTTCATGTGTTTGAATACTTGGCTACCAGTTGGTAGTGCCATTTGTGGAGGTTGCAGAAACCTTTTGGGTGGTTGACAGGGGTGGGTCATTGGTGTTGGCTCTTTGAGGATTATAGCCCTGCCCCACTTTCAGTCTATCTCGCTGCTTCCTGGTCCATCATGATGTGAACAAGCTACAAGTTCCCACTGCCATCAGCTGGGGCACATCTTGCCTCTTCTACTATGATGGGCTGTATTCCCTGAAACCATGAACCAAAATAAAGCCTTCATCCCTTAAATTGCTTCTGTCAGGTTAAGCTGTCACAGCAGGAAAAGAGCAACTAATATATCCAACAGGCTCTGCAGCAACCTCTTCCAACCCAAAGGTAACACTATCCATTCATAGGCCACTTCTAGTAACTTCATTTTGGACATGATCTCATCTTAAGGAAAAACATGATAAAGGCATCTTTTTTTTCCCCCCATTTTGTGTTTTTCCTTCCTCTATATACATTTACCTTCCACAGTTACAAAGTGGATGTTAAAGTTCTATGCCCCATGAGGACACAACAGGGAAAAGAAAAGAAGTTCTGTTTCTTCCTTGAATCTCTTCTCATCAGAAAAATTTTTTTTCTAAAATCTCCTCAAACTTCCCTTCAGTTTCACTGCTGACAATTTCTGCATGTGCCTATTTCGGCACTAACTTCAGACAAGGAAAATGGACTTGCTGAGATTAAGCCAATTATGAAGACAGACTATCCAGTCACGTTGCTGTGTCTTCAGTCAGCCCTCAGTGAGTACCACATGCTAGTCCACATTCTTTCTAGATCTGGGACGTTTGTATCTCCCAGGTTCCTATGGGGCCTTGTGGCATGTCTGGAAAAAAAAAATCCATGTTTATTTTACTGCCACACAGATCCTCATTATAGAGTTCCTCACAACTTGAAGAAATGCGGTGTTTCTCCCTTCCAGAAAGTCAGTTTAGCCAGGAGGCCAAGAGTTGGGAGGCTGAATGAGACCCGGAGATTTGCTGTGTTTGGCACTTAAGTAGCTGGCCTATAAAGTTATTTTAATTCTTAAAGATAAGTTAAAATACCTAGAAATCCTAAAATTATACTGTTTTAAATATATTTTTTTTTCACTTTTCCTGAAAAATCAGAAAGACTGAGCACCTGGACCACTTACCTATACAGTGGTCACTGTCTGCCCTGGTCACAAGATGGACTCCCCAGCTTGCCACAGATCCCCTTTAATATTATGCCATCTGCCTATGCTACCCCAAGTAGTTGAATTCATATCCTGTAGCTCCTAATCAAAAATGCACCGGGCATGATGGCACACGCCTTTAATCCCAGCACTCGGGAGGCAGAGGTAGGAGGATTGCTGGGAGCCAGGTCAACCTGGGCTATAGTGTGACCCTACCTTGAAAAACAAAAAGAGAAAAGAAAAATAAAATGCCTAGAGTTAATGGGCCTGAATGTAAAAAAAAAAAAACAACAAGAAACTCAAGAGTCATAGCCAGTTTATTCTGAGACTGAAACATAAGCCCATGAAAGGAGAAAAATATCAGGAGAGCTAAAGGTCTGTGGCTCATTCCTGAAGGAGCAGCATTCTGAAATTCACAGCCCTGCTCCTCTCCCCACACATCTTGGGAAGCTAGCCAACCATGGCCGGATAGAATAAAGCATCCCCTTGTGTAGTCTAGTCTACAACAATCACCATGTCATGGGAGACCTGGGCCACTGGATTCTATTACCTGCTGAGCATGATTTCAGCTAGAACTAGCCTGTATCCATTAGTAACAGTATACAACAGCAATCTGGCAAGCCTACAGGATCTTATCACACTATTCTTTTCAGGAATTTCTGACTTCGTCTAGGATCCCTCCACCCGGGCGCACCGAGCCTATCTGGACACTAGACACGATGGCGGATGGTCTGAATGGAATCTAAAATGTGCCTCAGATTGACTCAGGCTTTCATTGTTCTTTTCTCATGGTCCATATCTTCTTCCTTTTCTAATCCTGCCTTGATAATAGTGCCCACTAAAACCACCTTTTGCTGGGTGTGGTGGCGCACACCTTTAATCCTAGTACTTGGGAGGCAGAGGTAGGAGGATCGCTGTGAGTTCAAGGCCACCCTGAGACTATATAGTGAATTCCAGGTCAGTCTTTTGCAAGAGTGAGACCCTACCTCAAAAAACCAAAATAATAATAATGATAATCTTTTGTGTTGATCTCAGAGTCCAAAGCAGGAAAAGGCTGGAATGAAGGAGTATGTCCACTGTTTGTGTGTAGCATGTGCCTCATTCTAAACTAAGTCAGGATACCTCAAATGCTGCTGACTTCTCAGGCTTGCAATCTAAAAATAGCCAATATTCAAAATGAACAAAAATTTGCCTAGCAGGACACAGTGCTGCGTGTTGAAATGGACAACTGAATTCAGATCCCTTCTCTTATGAGAGGACAGAAATAGTGTTTCAAACTCAGGAGGGGTTTCTTCTTTCTTTTTTTGGGGGGGGGTAGGGTCTCACTCTAGCCCAGGCCAACCTGGAATTCACTCTGTAATGCCAGGATGACCTCAAACTCACACCAATCCTCCTGCCTCTGCCTCCTGAATGCTGGGATTAAAGGCATGCCCCACCACACCTGGCTCTATTATTGATTCTTTATACAATTTTAGAGAAAAAACACTACATATATTACCTTGATTCTAGAAAAATGGCTCCTGCTTTCCATCCCTCACCAAGCAGATTTGCTTATAAGGTAAAATATGTGATGTTGTAGAGCAGCTGATGCTTTTGACATTAAATCAAAATGAAAGTTCACCCAGAAAAAAAAACTAGAAGAAAATTCAAGGGCTGGAGAGATGGCTCAGCGGTTAAGGTGCTGCCTGCGAAGCCTAAGGAGCCAAGTTCTGTTCTCCAGGACCCACGTAAGCCAGATACACAAGGTAGAACATGCATCTGGAGTTCCTTTGCAGTGGCTAGAGGCTCTGGTGTGCTCGTTCTCTCTCTCTTTCTCTGCTTCTTTCTTTCACACTCTCTCAAATTAATGAAGAAATAATTTTTTTTTAAAAATGTGAGGGTTTGAGACCTTCACCATTTTCATGATAAAGTTGCACAATCCTTCTCTGAGCTAATGTGCTGTAGTCCAAACTTAATGATAGCACTGTATCGGTGGTCCTGGTGCCGTGACAGGCACGTGGGGGACATTGGAGCTATGTGCCATAAAGTTTGCAGAAGCCACACTCACTTCACCTTTCCTCTGCAAGGGTGGAAATGCTTTCCCACATGAATGGGTTCCTTTGTGTTGAGGAGCCAAGGGAAATCATAAGACTGAGAAAGAGGACATAGAAAGGCAAAAGAAATGCCCTTGAAGAAGACCTATTATTGTCCTAAGTTTACGCAAGTTATTCTACCTCTGTCCTACATGCCCCATTGGGTTAGGATAGAGGTGAGACTCTGTCTATGGAATAGTTTTGAAAACTAGAATGTGTAGAATTGCAAATGTAACGTGTTAGAATTACACAAGAATGCCAGGGCTGGAGGGATGGCTTAGCAGTTAAGGCGCTTGCCTGCAAAACCAAAGGAACCAGGTTCACTTCCCCCCCCATGACCCATATAAGCCAGATGCACAAGATGGCACATGCATCTGGAATTTGTTTGTAGTGGCTGGAGACCCTGGTGCACCCATTCTCTCTCTCTCTCTCTCTGTCTGTCTATTTCTCTCTCAAAATTAAATTTTTTTTTTTTTTTTTGTTTTTCAAGGTAGAGTCTCACTCTAGCCCAGGCTGTATTCTCAGGGTGGCCTCAAACTCACGGTGATCCTCCTACCTCTGCCTCCCGAGTGCTGGGATTAAATGCGTGTGCCACTGCACCTGGCCAAAATGTTTTTTTTTTAAAAAAAATAATAATTGAAAAGAAGAATGCAAACAGTAAACTCTATATGGTTCCTTTGCCAATGAGTGTCCATGTGAACCATTCCAGGTGTGGAAGATAAAACACAGGGAACAAGGCAAGGTGCCCACTGTCACACACTCAGTAAGAGATGACAATAGTGAAGTGTCAGCTGCTACAAGGAAAGCAAGGCAAATGTGTACTAGAGTGTGACTAACAGCCGTCGTTACTTTGAATGGTTACAGAAGATCTCTCTAAGAAGCTCTAATGAACTGGCATCTAAGGTGCTGCCTGCGTGTGAGGATGGAGTTGTAGGCAGAGAGAATGCTCTAGGTGAAAGCAACACCCTGTGCAAATATAGTCACACAGGAGGTACCTTCACTTCCTGAGGACCAAAGCAAAAGCTGGTGCAGCCAGAGAAGAGAGCGGGCACAAAAGACATGCAGGCGTGGTGGCGCAGGCCTTTAATCCCAGCACTCGGGAGGCAGAGGTAGGAGGATCGCCGTGAGTTTGAGGCCACCCTGAGGCTACATAGTGAATTCCAGGTCAGCCTGGGCTAGAGTGTGACCCTACCTCGAAAAACAAAAAACAGCAACAACAAAAAAAGACAGGCACGGTCTAGACTGCAAATGGCATCAGGCATCATCTTAGAAAGGGGTCAGCTGGCAGGAGATAAACAGAAAGAGAACATGGGATAAGACTTGCTTTTCACAGAGGAAGAATTAGAAGCAAAAGCCTTTTTCCCCCTTGAGAAACTACTAGAAGACCATTCAGCTTGGAATGTTGGGATTATCACACACAGCTTTTGGAAATAGCTTCACTGGGAAGGTATAAATTATGTAGTGCCTCCCTGGTCTAACCTCTTTCAAAGCTCTGAGAGGCCATTTGCAGTGGCTGGAAGCCCTGGCATGTCCGTTCTCTCTCCTCTCTATCTTATATCTGCCCCTTTCTCTCTCTGTCTGTCACTCTCAAATAAATAAATAAAAATAAACAAAAAATAATAAATTTTAAAAAATGATTTTTTTTAAATCAGCTGTCTCATATTTTACTATGCCTCCCATTGCTTAGAGGGCATTGGGACAAACTTGAAAGGTAAATATTTGCCAAGCAGATCAAGTGGTACAGCAAAGACAGTTGCAGGAAATAGAAGAGACTTGCCTTCTGAGCAACTCTAGTTGAACACAGACCTCAAGAATGTTGGGGAAGGGGAGACCTGGCATGAAACTGAGGCAAAGTAAGGAAGGCGAGGTGAGACTTAGTCACCAAAGTATAATGATGTTAAGTTAAGTTAGTGGCAGTGAATCCAAGGATTACACATGTTCCAAGGATCACAAAGTCTAAGGACATTGTCAAGGTGATGTGTTTATGCCTAGCAGCCAGCCAGTCAGTTTTTCGGGGTTTGTAATTAAGCTTGGGCATGAGATGGAAAGAAATATCTGGCTGTTCGGCAGTTAGGAATAAAGTATGTTGATTGTAAAAAGGTCAGTGTAGATGTTGTCTTGATCTTAAAAGGCGCCAAAATATGCAGCTGCTGTGTGAAGTTTGAGTTTCCCACTGACTTCAAAGGCATTCCTGTGGTGGGCAGACAAGTTATAAGAAACATGTTAGATGTTGTCTGCAGGTGTTGGAGGCTGTCTGAGTGGCAGACTATTCATTCTTTTTTTTCTCATGAGACAATGTGTGCTTCATGCCACCAGCATGTTTTCTGTATCATGGTGGCTATTTTTACCCCTTTATTATTTTTGAAAAAGGACCAAATACAATGAAGGGCCTAGAGTTCCTGCCAGCAATCTTTTGTATGATGATCATAACAAAAAACCAGACTTGCAGCTACATTTCCAAACATGAGCAGGTCCAGTTGATGGATCTGGATTTTTGTGGCTTCCTCTACTAAACTACTTTAGTGACTAAAAGGCACTTATGGACTCTGTAAGTTCCTTTATTTAAGTAGATGATCCTCATTTCACCCAGAAGCATGCTCCTCATGATCCTACGAGGTTCCCCATCCCGGGCCTCATTTATTCCAACTGTCTGCAACAGTCTTGTGGACATCCAGAAACTTTGTTCCCAGTGATTCCGTGGCCCCAATGAATGGCCCTTATGATTATAGACTTTTCAGTACCTAGCCATATAGTCAGTGTTATCTAGAGATGAAAATATGCTTAAAGACACGGGCAATCCAAAATAGACAGAACTGGGTTGGATCTCACCTCTTCAACTTACAATCATGCGACCTTGAGCAAATTCTATAATCTTTCAGGCCTCAGTTTCTTGATTGGCAAGAAGCTAATGATAACTCTGATGCCAATAACTCTTTCCATGAAGAGTTAATTTGAAGGTTGGAGAGACTGTGAATATATTACTAACCATTCTCCTGCTCTTCAAAGGAAGGCCTTCGACTTAACAGATCTGCTTCATTAGAGCAATAACCACAATGGCTGCCATTTCCAGATACGTACCAGTTCCTGAGCTAAATACTTAATTCACATTACCTGTGATCACTGAGAAAAAAAAAATGCTAAGCAGAGACTTTCACAGCAGAAAAACTGAGGGTCAGACAGGTTAATTAATCATTTGCAAAGTCATGAAGCCTAATGGTAGAGCTGGTGTTTTCTTCCCACCAAGTCAAATTCATGCATTCCAGTTGAAGTCATTGCGCTTGGACGTGAATACAGGTGGGAAGGATCACCCTTTTTCTTCTGTATTCATGAGAGACGGCAGTCCATGCTCTAGAGAAAAATGGACCCGTAAGCACTGACGAGCAAGCTCAGATGGAACCCTCTGCCCATACAGTTCCCAAGGAGCACCTGCTTTTCAAGATAGTTACTTTTTTTTTCTTTTTCGAGGTAGGGTCTCAGTCTCTAGTCCAGGTTGACCTGGAATTCACTATGTAGTCTCAGGGTGTCCTTGAACTCACAGCGATCCTCCTACCTCTGCCTCCCGAGTGCTGGGATTAAAGGTGTGCGCCATCATGCCTGGCTCACAATTCTTTTCTTTTCTTAGTTTTGTTTTGTGTGTGTGCACGCATGCGCTCATATGTGCATGCGGTCTATGCACGTGTCTGTGCAGATGTGTATGCCTGTGTACACACGAGTGAAGGTTAGGGGAGGATGGGGGGTGTCCTCCTCTGTCCCCCTCCTGCCTGATTCCCCAGCTACACAGTCTCTCACTGAACCTGGAGTCTTCATGTTTTTTCAGGTAAATTTGCGGAACATTGCTTCACATTGCTTGGATAAAGCACCCGACCAGAAGCAGCTGATGGGAAGAAAACTTTTCTTCATTCTGGACTACAGACTAGAGGGGAGGCTCCGTGATGGCAAGGAAAGCAGGGCACGAGCAGAGGCTGGACGTCACGTCTGCCATAGCAGGTGGCAAACAGCAGCAGCAGAATGAGCCTAACTCTAGCAAGGGATCGTTGGCTATAAAACCACTCAGTGTGGGCTGGAGAGATGGCTTAGTGGTTACGGCACTTGCCTCCAAAGCCAAAGGACCCAGGCTGAATTCCCCAGGACTCATGTAAGCCAGGGGCACAAGGTGTGGCGCGTGCATCTGGAGTTCATTTGCAGTGGCTGGAGGCACTGGCAATCCCATTTTCTTTCCCTATCTCTGGCTCTCTCAAATAAAATACAAACAAACAAATAAATGAAAAAAACCAAAACCCTAAGCTTGCCCCCAACCACACACCTCCTCTAGCAATGCCTCTCCTCCCAAATTGCCACCAACTGGGGACCAAGCATTCAGAACACACGAGGTTATGGGGGACATCTGATTCAAATGACTACAGCTAGTGAACAACTGCGATTCTCCTGTCTCCTCCCCACTCAGCTCTGGGATGACAGGCATGCACGACCCGTCATGCCTGGCATTTCACATGGTGGTAGGGATCAAACTCAGGTCCTTATGCTTGTGTAGCTAGTGCTCTTGCTCGCTGAGCCATCTCCCCAGCCCTATGCCCCCAATCCTTGACCTAAGTGAAACGAACATGGTTGTATCAGGTGGATATGCACAGTGGGTCCGTACAAGAGCAAGCGCTAGCCTAGAGAAAGCCTGGCGTTCTATATTTTCATCCCCAGGGTTGTGGTCTTGGGAGGGAGTGGAACACATAAGAGGTGGGGATTAGTAAAAAAGTCTTTTGGCCATTGGCAGCATGGTCCTTCCCTTCCTGACTTTGCCTCTTGACTTGTGACGAGGGAAGTGGTTCTGCTCTAACATCTCCTCTCTATGATTGCCACCCAGCTATTTTAGCAAAAAGTGTGCCTGATCATGGACTAGAACCTTCCAAACCACGAGCCCCAAATAAGCCTTTTCTCTTTATACATTGATCACCTCAGGCATTTGTTATCAAAAAGGAAAGCTAAGTAACATAATAAACCGGAGGTCTTATTTTTGTTCAGAGCTACCACAGGCAGGGACTCTGATTTCCTTCTGTCCCTGCGAAGTATTTCCTGCCTGGCCCTTCCCTGTACAAATTCAGTCCCCAAGGAAGACCCATATGGGGCCAATCAGTTTTTTAGCAACGGTCATGAACCTCTGGGTTTAATGAGTGACCACTGACCCCTGAGTTCAAAAAAAGGAGCCTGCACAGTCCATCCTCAGTGCCAAGCACAGGGTTTCCTGTGCTTCCAGGGCAGCCAGTCCCCGAGGTCCACACCTCAGGAGTCCCATCCTGCTTTTCATCTTCTGGGTCATGGAGAAACTTTGCCTGCCATCTGGGCTATGCGCAGTCCAAGGACACAGCTCGCTCGCTCCTTTCCTGTCAGCCATTCTTGCACCCTGCGTCAGGGGTAACAGTTTGCAAGCATGGTGAGGCTGAAACATTACTCCGGGAAAGCACATCACCAAGAACATAACCAGGTCCAGAGAATTTGCCCCCAACACGGGCAGTCTTTCCTTCTCAGCGTGAACAATTAAACTCATTTGAATCGTACAATATCTAATACCTTTCAAAAATACTATGACAATTTCCATAAATATAGCCAATATGCCATGATCTTAATCCCTTCAAACCACCCATCATTCTCCCGCACCCACACACACACACATTTAATACCTTCTTTCCAACTAGTCTCTCTTTTTGTTTGTTTGTTTTGAATTTTCAAGATAGGGTCTCACTCTAGCCCAGGCTGACCTGGAATTCACTCTGTATTTTCAGGGTGGCCTCGAACTCACAGCAATCCTCCTCCCTCTGCCTCCTGAGTGCTTGGATTAAAGGTGTGCGCCACCACCACGACTGGCTAGTCTCTCTTTTTATTACTCTTTAATTTTTTTTTTTTTTTTTTACTTATTTGCAAGGAGAGAGAGAGAGAAAAACACTGACAGAATGGGTGCATCAGGGCCTCCAGCCACTGCAAACAAACTCCAGAAACATATGCCGCTTTGTGCGTCTGGCTTTATACGGGTACTGGAGAATAGAACCCTGGTCTTTGGGCTTTGCAGGCTTGTGCCTTAACCACTGAACCATCTATCCAGCCCTCTAATACCTTTTTATTGTGGCCACTTCTTTGTATTTCTCTGCCAGTTTCCCCTAGCCTCACGCTATCTCATCTAGTTACTGTTCTCCACATCAAGGGAGTGGTTTCCATGAATGATATCCAGATCTCTACATCACACAGGGAGGAACATTGCTTGCTCTCTCACCCTCCCTCTTTCAGAAAGGTTCTCTAGGCCAGGCTGGCCCCAAATTCCTATGCATCAGTGGTAACCTTGAACTTCTGATCCTCCTGCCTTTACTCCTGAGTGCTGAGATCGCAGACATATGCCACCATGCTCAGTTTACAGGGTGCTGAACATTAAACCTGGGTCCTTACACCTGCAAAGCAAATGCTCTAACAAGTTTGCCACATCCTCAGTCCAGGAACATTCTTTCTATCTTACAACATTGTCACAAAGGTTAACAAGATGGGAAGGCAAGATCTAGTCAGTTCTCATAATCTCATCTGTTTTAGAAGTGGTAGTAGAAGGTTTTCATTAGGAATCATGGCTTTCTGTCTCTCCATATATATTGTGTATGTATATATATTGTATATATTTGACATTAAATTAATTAAGTTTATGTATTGCATATTGTATATAGATTTTTTTTTTTTTTGAGACAAGGTACCATGTACTCAAAGTGGCCTTTGACACATCTTCTAAGTGCCAGGACTGCAGATTACATACTATTACTCATAGTTCTGAGTTTTTCTTAATGATAAGAATTTGACATCTTGATGTGGAGGGAGTGGGCTTGAGGGCAAAGATGGGAAGAACAGCATAAAGAAAAAAACATGTAAGGGAAGAAAAGGATAGGAGAAGAGGGGAAAGAAAGAAAGAGAGGCAGATGGAGAGGGAGAGATGAAGCACACAAGGTTTAAGTTCCTTACAGGCAGAGGCAGGGAAATCATAAAGGCTCTTGTATTATCAGATGTCTGTATTTTCCCAGAGTGCTTACTCTGAACAGCAAAGGGTAAGCTGGCTTGGATGAACATCGCAGGTCAGACTGAACCTAAGTAGCTTTCTGTTGTTGACTGCATCAACTTTCAGTTAGCAAGTGGCTTAGGCTTTGATTTTGACACTGGAGATGACTTCCTAAAAGTTTAAATTTTAACCATCTTGCCTGGGGATAGTTTCTGGTTTTCTGTGTCTTTCATTTAATGAGTAAATAGCAGTGCACAGACCTTTGTGGAATCATCCTCTTAAGTTTTTTTTTTTTTTTTCCTCTTTTTTGTCTTCTTCTCTTTTTTTGAAAAGCACTATGTTCTTGGGGATAATAGCATCCTGATGGATGGAGCTCTCCAAATGCTACAGCATAAAGACATATGAGCAAGCACTGCCTCACAAGTTAATGAAGAGCCCGCCATGCCTACGAAGGAGGGGGAATGGGGCTTTATTCTGTGGATCGTGTTGGTAGTTCGCATCTCAGAATTAGAACATTAGCTAGCTTCCATATATTGCCAAGAACATGAGTATAACTCTATTTGATCGTACCACCTCTAACAAATCGCCTTCCAGTTTTTTTCCATATCCATAGATGTTTTACATGACTGAAATATTTTTTTTCTTACTTGACATTATAACTATTTCTTCTGTTGATAGCTTGTTAAGAAAAGCCGGGCGTGGTGGCGCACGCCTTTAATCCCAGCACTCAGGAGGCAGAGGTAGGAGGACTGCCATGAGTTCAAGGCCACCCTGAGATGACAGAGTTAATTCCAGGTCAGCCTGGACCAGAGTGAGACCCTACCTCGCAAAACCAAAAAAAAAAAAAAGAATAATGATTTTTTTTTTTTACAAAAAAAGCTAAGCAATAATGAGTGGAGTTTAAATTTTAAAAATAACACTTATTTGCACGTGTGTACATGCACACACACTCATGCCAGGGTCTCTTGCCACCGCTGTGAATGAACACCAGACACATGTGCCACTTCCTACATTAGACTGTAAATGAACACCAGACACATGTGCCACTTCCTACATTAGACTTCATGTGGGTGCTGGGGAACTGAATCCTGGCTGGCAGGCTTTGAGCAAGCACCTTTGACCTCTGTTTTATCGCTAAAGCTCTGGAGTATAAGATATTTTTGTTATTGTTGTATTTTAAATTTTTGTTTATTTTTATTTATTTATTTGAGAGCCACAGAGAGAGAGGCAGAGAAAGAGAATGAGTGAACCATGGCCTCCCGCCACTGCAAACGAACTCCAGATGCAGGTGCTACCTTGTGCATCTGGCTTATGTGGGTCCTGGGGAATCGAGCCCTGTACTGGGGTCCTTAGACTTCACAGACAAGCACTTAACCACTAAGCCATCTCTCCAGCCCTGTTTTGTTTTTGCCTTTGCTTTTTCAAAGTAGAGTCTTGCTCTAGCCCGGGCTGACTGGCAATTCAGTATGTAGTGTCAGGGTTGCTTCAAACTCACAGTGGTCCCTACCTCTGCCTCCTGAGTGCTGGTATTAAAGGCCTGGGCCAGCATGCCCCACTTTTTCTTTCTTTTATTTTAAGTAATATAAAACTACTTATTGACCGTTGTTCACCATTATTTACAATAAACAATATACAGTTGGATAACATGATTCTACAAAGTTATTTTGCTGGGTTCTACTGAATCAGTGACCCAAGTACTAGAAAGATTGAGCCTATATGTGAGGAATGAGTTGAGATAAAGAAAAAGCACACAGGTCAGTAACTCATAGCGTCAAATTTTGTACCAATAGGTCCTAAATTGTCAACATTTCTGTGGTAGTTTGAATCTTTATCCCCTAACAGACTTAGGTGTTAGTAAAATTGAGTTTGCAGGCAGAGACTCCTGCTGAGGGTGGTGTCACTGGAGTTGGATCTGAGTTCTAGCCTAAAGGTATGTAGAGTCCTTGAGCTCTGCCTGGGGTTCCCTGCTATTGATTTTGGTGCTTGTTTTAGGTGGTGCTGCTGATGGTTTTGTCTCTGTGTGGACCTGTGAAAGGGGGTTAGCTCCTTCCACCATTCTTAAACTCCTCCTGGATCTGTGAGCTTCAGCATATCCAGTTCCTCCTATAAACTGTGTCTGGTTTGGAGGTTCACCGAGCAGCATGGAGCTGACTATGACAGTTTCTAGCCATGATTACATTCCCATTCATTGTCTTACAAATTCTATCAACTGTAATGTTTTAGTACAGACTTTAGCTTTCAGTACATGAATGGCTTCACAGAGGAACTATATAAGTCTTGTTCCATTAAGCAAAACAGGATTTGTCTAGTGTGGTGGTTTGATTCAGATTCCCCCATAAACTTAGGTGTTCTGAATGCTAGGTTCCCAGCTGATGAAGATTTGGGAATTAATGCCTCCTGGAGGCAGTGTATTGTTGGGGGCGGGCTTATGGGTGTTATAGCCAGTTTCCCCATGCCAGTGTTTGACACACTCTCTTGTTCCTGTTGTCCACTTATGTGGGCCAGGGGGTGATGCCCACCCTCTGCTCATGCCATCATTTTCCCTGCCATCGTGGAGCTTTCCCTTGAGCCTGTAAGCCAAGATAAACTTCCCTTTCCCACAAACTGCTCTTGTTTGGGTGATTTTTACCAGCAATGTGAACCTGACTCCAACAGTAAAGTGGTACCAAGGAGTGGGGTTGCTGCTAGACACCTGACTGTGTGGCTTTGGCCTTTTGGAGCTGATTTTCAAGAGGAATGTGGAAGGATTTGAAAGCATAGCCTAAGAGATGTCTTGCAGTGCTGTAAGTACAGATTGATGGACTATTCTGGTTAGAGTTGAAAGACCTGAATGCAGCAAGAACTATGGACTGTGAGGTTTGGCTTATGAGGGTGAGAAAGAGCTTTGCTTGGACTGAGCTAGCAGTTTGTATGGGAAGCTTGCTGTTCTTATGCCCGTATCCTGAGAAGTTGTGCAGGGTTTCTTTGCATAGAAATGAGCTGGTGTGGGCAGAGGGATATGGCATAGAAAGAAAAAATCTTTGGGTGAACTGCTGTCCATTCAGCTGCAATTGAAAGATTAAAACCTTTGAGATTGGGCCAGTTTACCTGCACTGGGGCAACAGGAAGAATATAGTTTTTTGAAGAGACCTGAGTGCTCAAAGAGTGTCCTGTTCTTCAAAGTCTGCTTTATTCCCCCCCATCCGATGAAAAATTGGCACCCCGCCTGCTATTGTGGAGTATAAGAAATACAGGAGGGCTGGAGAGATGACTTAGTGGTTAAGGCACTTGCCTGTGAAGCCTAAGGACCCAGGTTCAATTCTCCAGGTCCCATATAAACCAGATGCACAAGGTGGCACATGTGTCTGGAGTTTGCTTGCAATCTTTAGAGGCCCTGGCATGCCCCTTCTCTCTCTCTCCCCCTCTCTTTGTCTCAATAAAAATAATAAATTAATTAATTAAAAACATAATAAAATTTAAAAATTTTTTAAAAAAGAAATGCAGGACATTGAGTTTGCAACACGGTCTTGTGTTTTGGAAGTGGCCATGGGCAGTGTGAAACAGGTTTGCTGGATGCCTGCATGGAAACCTGATGGAGCTGTAAGGATGAACCATGGATTGCAGTGGAGACCCAGTGGAGATGCCAGGACCAGGAGATGGCACTAAGGAAGGCTGCCAGCCCAGATGAAGTTTTTCAGGACTGTGAGTAGCCTAGCTGGAAGGGTGGAACTGGAAGTCCAGAGACTTGTTGCTGGTTAGAATTATCAGACTTGGATATTTGTTATTGACTAGAGTTATTGGATTGGAGCTAAGGAGTTTGATGTTTGCCCTGGTTGTTTTAAATCTTGTATTGGTTGAATATTTCTTCGCTATGCCCAATGCAATATTTTGCAGTGTGAATGTTTATTCTGTGCTATTATGGCTTTTGGGGGGATGTTTTGGTATTATGGCTCAGTTAGAAGATCTTGGACTATGGGGATGTATGAACATCATTGGAACTGATAAAAACTATGATAAAAACTGATAAAAACTACTGAATGCATTGTATTTTATATCATGTATGGATATCAGTTTGTGGGAGCCAGGGGCAGAATGTGGTGGTATGACTCAGGTGTCCCCCATGAACATAGGTGTTCTGACTACTAGGTTCCCAGCTGATAAAGATTTGGGAATTAATGCCTGCTGGAGGCAGTGTATTGTTGGGGTGGGCTTATGGGTATTACAGCCAGTTTCCCCATGCCAGTGTTTTTTTCTCTTGTTCCTGTTGTCCACTTATGTGGGCCAGGAGGTGATGTCCACCCTCTGCTTATGCCATAGAGTTTTCCCTCAAGCCTGTAATCCAAAATAAACTTCCTTTTCCCACAAGCTGCTCTTGGTTGGGTGATTTCTACCAGCAATGTGAAACTGACTGCAACATCTAGTCTCCCTGATTGAATAGGGAGTTAGTTGGTAAGTGATCAAATCTTGAAAATATAATATTGCTTTTATGGGTTGACATGTAGGTAAGAATTATGACGTGGCTGCCATTAAATTATCCAACCTAAATTATTCAATTAACTACAGATCATCTGATTTAATTTCAAAGGTTATGGCTTTAGGAAAAATTTCAGCTTGACATGAAGTGATTTCTTAGCGGTTTCTCAGAATAATAGGTTATCATTCATGGTTTTATTTGGGGGGGGGGGGGAGAAAGGGGATAAATATTAGAAACAAACCACTTATATTAAGTATATTATGCACACATACGACAAAAAATACAGAATAGTCCTTCTGCACGCCAGTTAGAAATTAGTTATGACTAGAAAAAAGCTATCTTCCAATGTAGAGGAAATAAACCATGGTATCAAATATTCTATTGGTAAAGGAAACAGTTATAGAAAGCTCAACCAGTGCTTGTGATGCAAAAAGTACAAGAAAAACATTCCAACAACTGTCAATCAATGGTTTCAAAACTAGCATATCAAACTTGATCTCTGTTAGAATGTAGTTATTTTTCATATTAGTAATTAAAAAAATCAAGACCCAGATTTTAATAAATATTTGTATCTATTTATTTGCAAACAGAGAGAGGAGAGAGACAGACAAACAGAATGGGCATGCCAAGGCCACCAGCCACTGCAAATGAACTCCAGATGCATTTGCCACTTTTTGCATCTGGCTTTACGTGGGTACTGAGGAATCAGACTCATGTCCTTAGGTTTTGCAGACAAATGTCTTAACCACTGAACCATCTCTCCAGTCCAAGACCCTGATTTTGTGTGTGTGTGTATATGTGTGTGTGTATATATATGTGTATATTAATATATATGTATATATATACACACACACATATATACACACACACAGACATATATACACACATATACATATACACATGCGTACATACATACATATACAATGCAAACACACAAACAATTACTGAGCTTCATCTTCTGGATGAAAATGCCACGTCTGTCTCTCTTCATAGCAAGCAATGACGATCTGAGGGCACTTCATATTTGCCTTCTTTTACCAGTACCAAGTCAAACTCATCTGAGTCCTTTCTTTTCAGTCTATGGCCATACCTGAATGTGCCCAATTTCATCAGAATCCTTTTCTGTCTTCAGAAACATCCATTCTTTACTGCTGTCTGGGGCACTAATTCAGGATTAAGACCTGGGCTGGAGTGATGGATTAGTGGTTAAGGTATTGCCTATGAAGCCTAAGGACCCCAGTTCAGTTCCCCAGGACCCACATAGGCCAGATGCAGAAGGTGGCGCATGTGTCTGGAGTGCATGTCTGTGTGCCCCTGTGGCCACTCTAAGTGGTCAGGGTCACTCTCTTGTGAAGACCTGAGTGGAACTCCTTCATGGCTCTTCTGCCTGCTTTTGTTTTGAATCTTCTTTTACTAATTCTGGACTTTCTACAGGACTCCCAAGATTCTCAGTTTCTGCTCCCTTGCAGAACTGGGGTTACAGGCCGGTGTGGCCATGCCCCGCTGCTGTGTGGGAATTGGAGGACTGAACTCAGCCAGTCTCAGGACCTCACAGACCCTCAAGTTTGTGCAGGAAGCACACTTAACTGCTGAGTCATCTCTCCAGCCCCCATTTCCCATTCTTGCTGATTCATTTTGATCATATAGAACATGTTTCCAAACGTCAACGCTATACAGAAAGGTATAATGAGGAGTGTTCCTCCAAGCTGCCAGAAGTATCATTGGGGCGCCCTGGTTAGTGAGCATAGCCACAAAACAGGGAGCTCAAGAACCAGTGTATAAGGCCATGTGCATGATCAAGGGCAGGCGCTTGTGTGCCATGGGACATTTGTGGAGGTCAGAGGAGAACTTCTGGTTGGTCCTCACTTTCCACTTGGTTAGAGGTTGAGTTTTTTCATCTGTTGCTCTTCTCTCAACCTTCTGGGAAGTTCTCCTGCTTCCACCTCCCTTCTTACCTTAAGTCCACTGAGATCCCAGCAGCTTGCTGCACCTTCTCCTTTTATGCAGGGGCTGAGCCAGATACTCTGTTGTATGGCAAGGGCTTTGTCCACTGAGCCATCTCTTCAGGCCCAGATCTTTCTACATTTCTTTTTGGGCAGAGAAATAGATATAGATATATGTATATTTGATTACTTCCTCTCCTCACCCAAAAAGTAGCATATTAAACATGCTTTTTGGTATTTTGCTTTCTTTTTTTTTTCGTGCAAGCATCTCTCTTGGAAATGACTTTAGATTAATTCACAGAGATCTTTTTCTTGTAAGAGCTGTGAAGTGATCTATCATGAGTATTTATCATAGCTTCTTTAAGCAGTCACCTGTGCTTGGACATCTTGATAGCTTCCACTAGTGTGGCTGCAAGTAACATGACAATGAATAACCTTGTGCAAAAAAATTTTTTTTTGTATTGTTGGATGTTATATCTTTGGTGTCAATATTCAAAAGTGGAATTGGATGGTCAAAGTAAAAGCAAACGTGGCTTCATGTCTGTTGCAAATTTCTTTTCATAGGGGCTATGTCATTTTGCATATAGATACCAGCAATCTGTAAGAATAACTTTCCTGCACATCTTTGTCATTACAGTACATTCTAATCATAAACTGAATTTTTGCCAAGCTAATGGGTGTGAAGTAGATTCTAGTGTCCTTTTCATTTTATTTCTCATATTATGAATGAAACCAAACACTTTATGTTTTTATTATTTTTCATTTTTATTTATTGGCAGGCATAGAGAGAGACAGAGATAGCAGGAGGGAGGATGGGCATGCCAGGGCCTCTTGATGCAAACAAACTCTAGATGCATCACCACTTTGTGCATCTGGCTTTACGTGGGTACTGGGGAGTCAAACCCAGGCCATCAGGCTTTGCAAGCAAACACCTTAACCATTAAGTCATCTCTCCAGCCCCCACACTTTATGTCTTTTAAAAATATATTTATGAGGGCTGGAGAGATGGCTTAGCGATTAAGTGCTTGCCTGTGAAGCCTAAGGACCCCGGTTCGAGGCTCGGTTCCCCAGGTCCCACGTTAGCCAGATGCACAAGGGGGCGCACGCATTTGGAGTTCGTTTGCAGAGGCTGGAAGCCCTGGCGCGCCCATTCTCACTCTATCCCTCTATCTGTCTTTCTCTCTGTGTCTGTCACTCTCAAATAAATAAATAAATATTTAAAAAATATATATATTTATGAGACAGAAAGAGAGAGGCAGTTAGTAAACATAAACAGGCATATAGGTGTACCAGAGCTTCTTGACACTGCAAACAAATTCTAGATGAATGAGATACTTTGTGCATCTGGCTTTATGTGGGCCCTGGGTGATCAAACTTGGTCTGACAGGGCTTGTAATCAAGTACCTTTAATCACTGAGTTCTCTCTCCAGCCCATGTTCCTATGTTTAAGGTCTATTTTTTGAACTTTTTCTTTCTTTCTTTGTTTTTTTTGAAACAGGGTCTCATGTAGCCCAGGGTGGCCTCAAAATCATTATGTGATTTTAATGTGGTGTTGGGATCAAACCCAGGGCTTCGTTCATGGTAGGCAATCACTTTAAAAGCTGAACTATATCCCCAGTCCCATTTTTGGAACTTGTTAGTGAGTTAGCTGTGTCTTTTGTCCTTTTTTCCTTATGGGATTAAAAAAATTACACTTATCATTTGGAAGCATTATCTTTTGTTATAACTTAACATTAATTGAAAGCAGAGCCCTTGTCCCTGTTGTGGATTGGCTGTGGATCATTCCCTCCAGACAGTGTATGAGTGGGACACTGTGACCGTGGGGAGGGGCAAAGGCACTTTCCTGGATTGTCTGTTTTCTAATTCCTTGCCTGGGCCTTAGGCAGGTCAGTTCATCTCTGCTGCTTCTGCAGGGTCCACTTACAAGAAATGAGCAGTAAGAATGCTAACCCCTTGCCACTGTTGTATTAAATGACCTAACATGTTAAAAGCACTTTAAACAGTGCTCAGAACAGTAAACGTTCCATAAATATTAACTATTTACAGTCAGTAAGATATTTTCAGTTTGCTATTTGATTTTCCCAAGAGTGCTGTTATTTGTAAAAAAAAAAAAAAAAAAAAAAAAAAAAGACCTGGAAGTTTACTTATTTATGTTGGTTGTGTAATCTGTGTGGCAGGTGGTATGGCACACATGTCCTAAGTACATGTGTGCAGAGGCCAGAGGAAGACGCTGGGTATCTTTATTGCTCTTCTGCTCTAATTCCTTGGGTTCTTGAGCTCCATTTTGGAGCTATGCTCACTAGCCAGGGAGCCTCAATGATCCTTCTGTTTCCAACTGCTTCAGCACAGGGGTTATAGGGATGCTTGGCTTTTTACACAGGTTCTGAGGACTGAACCCAGGTCCTCATGCTTGTGTAGGAGGTGCTTGTATTTGCTGAGTCATCCCTCCAGCCCTAGACCTGGAAGTTTAGAAGAATTAGGTTAACCAGATGGAAGCCCAGGTACTCATTTGCTCATTCATTTGTTTGTTCCACAGGTATTTATTAAAGTCCTGCTATGTAGCAGGCACTGATTTGGACGCTCGTGATACTTTGAGCAGGACTGACCTTGAGCTCCTGACATTCATTCTTTTGTAATGGCAGAGGAGTCTTGTGAGACATGGAAAGAGATAATCCAAGGAAACCCATTTTTGTCCATTTTGTTCATTACTTGCATCTTCAGTACCCCAAGCACAGTAATAGTCATTCAGGTAATGAAGGAATGAGTGACTGAGTAGAGAAAAAATGAGTGGAAAAGTGGTAAGAAAAATGACAAAGTTTTAATTATGATAAAAGGTGTTGTCAATTATTCTGAAGAGCTTGAAATGCGTGATCAGATTTGAATATAAGGAAACCCAAGCCTGAAGCTATGTGGAGAATCCACAAGAGAGGGGCAAACCCTTGATACCAACACGGATGGACACTGGAAAGTGACTTGAAGAGAAATTCAGAAGTCAGAGCTGATTTTACATGGGATTTGCTGCGTGAAGAGGGGAGATAAGAAGAGAGAGAGAGAAAGAAGTCTGGAATCAAGCTGAGGTTTCACTGTGCTAAGAAACTGAAGTGTGATGACTAATGGGGGGGGGTGGAGGTTTTTTTTTTTGAGGTGAACTATGGGACCAATACTCATTTTGGTGGCTGTTTGCTTTTGAGTTCTCTGTGCTCCTTGGAGTCAGGAGCTGTAAAACTGTCTGGGCGGTAGTGGGAGAGGGGACTGTGATAGTAACCTGTGAAATTTTTGTGTCTTATAGTAGGCTATCAATGAAAGAGGCCAGTTGACCAGCAATACAGCCTTGGGAATGGCCTTAACTCTCCTGAGGACCCCCCCCCCCCAAACTGGATATACTTCTTGCTACATTAATTGCTAACTCTAAATGAAAGCTTAGTCTTTTAAATTTTTAATTAATTAATTAGTTATTTGAGAGAGATAGAGGCAGACAGAAGGAAAGAAGAGTGAGAAAGAGAGAGAATGGGCACACCAGGACCTCAAGCCACAGCAAATGAACTCCAGATGCATGCTCCACCTTGTGCATCTGACTAACATGGGTCATGGGGAATCGAACCAAGGTACTTTGGCTTTGCAGGCAAGCACCTTAACCACTAAACCATTTCTCCAGCCTGGAAGCTTAGTCTTTGAAGGTAAAAGTACTTATGGGTCATATCTTTTGCATCTTCTTTCATGCCCAAGGTGAAACCTGTATAGAGTAGACAATCAATTGATGTCATATAGAGAGATTATGAAAGCAAACCCATTATTAAATGGGTAGCTGCCTCAGGGATATTGAGCCAGGATGCAGGGATTTACTCATCATTCCTTTCCTCAAAGACCAAGCATAGGTCTTTGGATAAGATTGCTCATGTGTCTGGAGTTTGTTTGCAGTGACTAGAGGCCCTGGTGCACCCAATCTCTCTCTCTCTCTGTTTTTGTTTGTTTTTTGAGGTTAGGGTTTCACTCTAGCTCAGGCTGACCTGGAATTCACTATGTAATCTCAGGGTGGCCTCAAACTCACAGCGATCCTTCTGCCCCTGCTTCCAGAGTGCTCTCTTCATCTCTCTTAGTAAATAAAATATTTCTTTGAAAAAGGCCAAAATTAGATGACTAAACAGCCCCAGGTAACCCAACAAAAGACCCTCTGGAGTAATACCCTGTAAATTTTGATGGCACCAATGCTTTTATAGAGATTTTGCATGATGGAAAATTGTGAGCTTTTGAGAGAAGACGTGAACAAGACAGCCTGGGGCCCCTGTCTTTGCCAGAGAAAGGCATTTTTTTGGATAAAAACCCAACAGATCGGTGGCCACGTCTCACAGTGTCACGGATGTCTCCCCAGGAGTCCGTCCCCACCCCCCCGCCCCGCCCAGGTAGGGCCTCGCTGTAGCCCAGTCTGACCTAGAATTCACTCTGTAGTCTCAAGGCGGCCTCACAACTCACAATGATCCTTCTACCTCTTGCCTTGAGGGTGCTGGGATTAAAGGCGTGTGCCACCACGCCCAGCTTGACTTTTCTTTCTTCAAAGTCACCTGAACTCTACAGACGGTCACTGATCTCCGCCCCCCCCCCCCCCAAAAAAAAAGGCTCATCACAGTCAGGAAAGGACCTGTCACACTTCATTTCTGGTCAGTGCGCTTTCTGGCTTACCTACCTGCAAAGGTAGCAGTTGCAGGAGGGCCAGGGTTCTGCAAGGTTCAGAAGACCCGGGGGAGGGGGGGGGCGTCTCAGATGCTGATGGGGAGCAGAGGCAAACCGTAGGATTGGCAGTGGGAGGGGGGGATATAAGGACTTATGCAAGGAACAGAAAAGATGGGAGAAGAGGAGCGAGGCACAAGCAACAGTTTGCCGGGTGGAGAGGAGCAGCCCAGGAAGAGGAGGAGGTGGTGGGGATAAGAAAGATGAGTAGTGGGGGAGAGCTAGAGACGAAGAGACTTGGGTAACGCAATTGGGAAGGAGGGGGTGTGGTGCCGAGACCCGGTCGCAGCAGGTGGCAGCAGCTCCCCATTGCAGGAGAGCGCAGAGGACGTGGAACCTCGGGCGCCCGGGCCGAGCGGGCGGAGGCGGAGCGCGGCAGCGGCTGGGCGGGACGTGGGTCCGGGGAGCCGTGGGAGACGCGGCCAGCCGGGGCGGCGCTAGGACCCGGAGGCCGCCCCGCCGGCTCCCGGGAGGTTGATATAGCGGCGGCGGCGTTTGACGTCAGCGGGGAGTTAATTTTAAATCGGTACAAGATGGCGGAGGGGGACGAGGCAGCGCGAAGGCAGCAGCCGCCCCAGGGGCTGAGGCGCCGGCGGCGGACCAGCGACTCGAGCGTCGGCGTCAACCACGTCTCGTCCACGACCTCGTTAGGTACGAGCCGGGCTGGCGAAGAGCGGGAGGTGGGGTGGGTGGGACGGAGTGGGGTCGGGTGGGAGGCGGACGGCCGCGGGACCCGGGTCGCGGGGAGAAGCGAGAGACGGCCGCCGCGGGGGGCGGAGGGGGGGGGGGAGTCGAGGTCCGCGGTTTGACCCGGCTCGGCTCCCGTCCGCCGCGTTTCCGCCCGCGGGGCCTAGGCTCTGTCCGCCGCGCGCGGGCCTCGGTTGCCGCAGCTGTCGGGCTGGACGGGCGGCGCGGCCCGGCTTTCCTCCCTGCCGCCGTGTCCGCCCCGACCCCGAGGGGGCGGCCTGGAGCCCGGGCGCGCGCGGAGGTCGTTGCCGCCGCCGCCGCCGCTCAGTCCCCGGCGAGCTCGGGGCGGTCGCCTGGGTGGCCGGCCGGCCCTCGTCCTCTTGTGCTGCCTGGCGCGGCCCGGGGAAGGAGGAGTGGCCCCGTGGGGTGCGGGGTGGGGTGGGGGGGACGCGGCCACGCCGGACACGTCGCCGGCACAGGGTCACGCACGCACACTCGCCGCAGGCCGGGGCCGTGTCCCCGGGCTCGCGGTCCCGATCCCGCGCGCCTCGGGTTTGCCCGCGGTGCCCGGCGGCGGCGGGGGGCGGGGGTGGTGGTGGTGGTGGTGGTGGTGGTGGTGGTGGACTGGCCCGTGTGCCACTTAGGTGTCACGCCAGGGGGAGGGGCGTCTCGGGGCCCGCGGGCTGCTCGTCGCTCGTGTCCGTGGTGTGAAGTCACCTGATCCTCCGCTCCCCGGGGATTGTGCTGAATGCGAGCTCGCTTTTACTGTACGAGGACCCGCCGCCCCTGCACCCCCCTCCTCCTCCCCTCTTGCGTTTGGCAGCACACCGTGGTATGCTCCTCTCACTCCTAGCACCCCTATTTTTAGGAGCTCAGCATTTGATCTTTCACCGTGGTGTGAATTGGACACGAGAGAGAGAGAGAGAGAGATCCTGATTGAGAATTGTGATGGTACTTAGACACAAAGTTTTTTTTTTTTTTTTCTTTTTTTCCTTTAAATTAAAGTTTTTATTTATTTACTTGCAGGGAGAGGGAGGGAGGGACTGAGCACGTTAGGGCCTCTTGCCACTGCACACAAACTTAAGATGCATGCACTACCTTGTGCATTTGGCTTTACTTGGGTACTGGGGACTCAACCCTGGTCGTCAGGCTTTGCAGGCAAGCACCGCTGAGCCATCGCTCCAGCCCGACACACACAGTTTTTAAAGGCTTATAAATACTAAAAGCTTACGATTACATACATACTGGTCAAGACAAGATTATATTAAACAGACTGATTTTAGATTCCTTTTTTTCACAATCTGATAAGGGTTTTACTGGATGAGATTTACAACGCTTTAAATATTAACTACAGAGTCTCACTTTAATTTAAAGTTTATTTAGGTAGACTTCATTCTTGAGGTATGTCAGAGGCGAAGATAAATGAGTTTTTCTAAGGGAAAAAGAAAGGAATTAAAATTTTATTATTGCTTGCCAACTACACGTCCTTGACAGGACTGTTTATTGTATCACTAGGGAGAAAATACTAGCAGAGAGGCTGTGCTCTACTTAGATCACTGCTGGTTGAGTATCTAAAGTAAGGAGTCGTTTTAGAATGCTGATGGATTTAGTTGTTTTGGACTCGACTCTGTGTCAAGTTAACAACAGTTGTAGATGTCCTGTCAAAAGTTTTATGTGCTCGCTTTATTGGGAGAAGCATTTATTTGACTCAGTCATGGTTCTGAACTGGCTTTTCTGCTTTTGGACATTGAAGTGAGGTTCTCGAGACTGTTGATAACTTGCACACACCCACCACTTATTAAGTGTTCTTATCTACCGCTCATACATTTTGCCCTTTCTTTGGTGGTGGTGCGTGGAAGGCCTCGCTTCATAGCCATTCCCATCAAGTGACTACCTAAGACACATCATTTTCTTGCTAATTTGCCTGAGTCACCTGTTACTTCATTATCAGCCAAATAAACTTGTTAGGTTTTGTGTTGAAGGTAAGAACACACATACTGTGACTGAGTAGGGACTCAGCTGTTCCTGACTGCAGCAACTCCTCCTGTGCTTTCTGAAGAAGTAGACTTGAAGGGTGAGTTGGAGTGAGTCAGGTGTCAATGTAGGAATGCAGTATTAGAAAGATGATTCGTGTTTCTCGAAATAGTTACCCTTTTTGCAAATGAAGGGTCTTTAGAAAACACATTCCCTCATGTGTGGAAGATCAAAGCCAGGGCCACACACAGGACAAGTGCTCTACCACTGAGTGACGCCCAGCTTCGGGAGGCATTTAGAATGGAGCACTCAATAAATAAGTCATATTGACTCTAAACATTGATAGGATTCTGTAGATATGATAGTTAAAAGCACCTTTAACTGCTGAGCCATTCCCCAGTTCCTCAAGAAAGTGTTTTTGGAATATTGTGGAGTTCCTTTTACTGTGAGAAGCTGCGTTATAGTGAAGAGACATTTATTACAGGGAAAATAAAACAGTGAGATGGTGTGCACTTAGGTGCATAGTATTTCAGGAGGCTTTTCTTGGGTGGGGCTTCATTATAACTTTATGATGTGGTTTTTGAACAGTCACAAAAACAACTTGAAATTGCTGGGCCTTTTCAATATTGTGCCTTTTCCACAATTGGTATTAGGCAGCTACTAAGAGTACTTGAAAGATTGCCAACTAGTATGATGATGCTGGAGTTCAGCATACATTTTTAATTGTGGGACTTTGTAACAAGATGTATTTAAACATTTTGTTTATGTTCAGTTGGAAGACCTACTTGACACAGTTGTGAGCAAAGCTATTTGGCAAGCTTTCAAAGTTAAAAGCCAGAAATGGTAGGGATAGAAGTAGAACTTTTTTTTTTTTTTCCTTCTTCTTTTTTGTAGTAGTGGGAATTTAACAGCTTCTGGTAAGGTTTTCTCAGGTGAGTTGAGAGAAACAGTTTTTCTTTTTACTTTCCTCCTCCTCCTCCCTTTTTATGTGTAATGGCAGTCCGATTTTGTAGCCATTTGTAGTTTCAAAGTGCACGTGTGCTCCTTTCTAGACATTGTCATTTTTCCCCTAAGGAAGATAGATGTGAGCGCAGAATAACTGAACTTGATCCCCTTGGACTCGGGCTTCTTCCCATCCCTTATCTCCAGCACTCCATACAGAATAGTGAGAGCATCTCTATAACTTGAGCAGTACAGTCAAGAACACACCAACCTGAAAATCACTTACGCACTTAAAACAGCTTGTCTTCAGTTCGTTCGTTCCTTCCTTCCTTCCTTCCTTCCTTCCTTCCTTCCTTCCTTCCTTCCTTCCTTCCTTCCTTCATATCTCTATTTATTAGAGACAGGGAGATTGAGAGCCAGTACAGGCACTCCAGGGTCTCCTGCCGTTGCAAACAAATTCCAAGACACTTGTCCCACTTTTGTGCACCTGGCTTTATGTGGGAGCTGGGGAATCAAACCTGGGCCATCAGGCCTTGCAAATAAGCACCTTTTAAGTGCTGAGCCATCTCTCCAGTCCCCATTTTATTTCTTAAAGCCATGGTGTGAGGGAGTTTAGTTATTATTCCTATTGGAGAGAGTGAATGGTAGTTATTTCTCCAGTCAGAAAAGGTGACTTACTCATACCATTCCTCACCAGACTTGGAGGAGATTAGGGGCCCCTCTTTACTGTACATTGTTTCATATATTTCAAGATAACTGAGTAAGCCTTTGTTGAATAAATGAAGTCTGAAATCATACTAATGAGGGAAAGCCAAGTTCAGTCATTAAGAGAACTGGGATTTCTGTTTTTAATGTGGTTGGAAGTGAGCCAGTGACTTGTGCATGGTAGGCAAGTGCCCTACTACTGCACTGCAGCCTAGCTGCGCTGAGGAATCTTAATGCAGGCGGGAAAAAGCTAGGTGCTGTAGAAAGTAGAGTCATTGGGGAAGGAAGTACAGCAGTTACTTGCTATGGACATTGAGGAACGTGAAGTGTTCAGAAGTGAAAAAGCCAAAATTGCAGTTTTTAATAAGTAGTTTTTTTCTAGTGATTATTAAGTGTGTCTTGTTTGTACACACATTGTGGACACAGTTTGGTAAAAATATGCCTACTTAGCTATTTTCACCACTTACTTTTGGATATATGACTACATTCATGGTTTTATGAGTAGATGATGGCTTCTAGAGATAATATTTAAGTCATGATAGACTCACTTGTAATCCTTCATTTTCCCACTGAGATAATACGGTCTTTTGACTGGCTTGGATTTGGTCTTCTGGCCAGTAGAAATAGAATATAGAGGAGTCACTTTTTAATTTGCCAGTTTAATAAGAATTAGTCATACAGCTTGTATCTCTGTGATTGATACTAAAATAACCTATTAGTGGTTAATTAGATAACTTGTTAGCTAGAACTCTAATTAAAGAAATATGAAACAGATGGAAAATGGGTATCTAGGATCTTTAATATTTTCATTTTTTATTGAGAAACACCCAATTTGACCACAGTGTTTCTTTGGTCATAGAGAAGGATGATAATGCAATAGAGAAGAGTTATTATGGATGAATTACTTTGCTTAAACTCTGAACTTTGAAGCCCTCCTCTGTAGTAGTCATAATGTTATGGGTCATTGGGAGTTCAAGAATAGAGTTCTTGAACCCCAAACCCTGAGTTTGTGTTTGTATTCAACGGAATAATTGGGGAAACCAAACTGAGAAGGATAATTATTAAATTATTATGTTTATTTAGGGAAGTACAAAACCGGGGGAGAGAAAATGGATATACCTATGTGGTCTGAGAGTCCATGTTATGGGCCTGGAAGAAAAAGATTGAGAGGGACAGAAAGAAAATACCGAGACTCCTGCCATCTGCCGTGTGGAGGGCAGGAGGGGAGACTCACCAGGAGTGATGTATGAGCAACCAAGAGAGCCTTTGCCCCTGGTAAGGGTCTGGTTATAACCTTATTGTGGTGAGCCAGAGTGAGAACTCATTTCTCTGGGCCAGGGCTGGCCCTAGAAGAGGTCAAGGTCAAGATCAGATTTAAGTTCTAAGAAAGGGGAACTTCCTCCAAGGGAGAGGCTCAGGTTGTTCATGGAAAAACACAGGTCCAGGGAACTCCTTTAAGCAAGAGATGTCTTTGATCTCTAGCAAAGTGGAGACTGCTAGAGCAGACATTCCTGCCTTTAGTTTTGGAACCCTGTCACCCTAAACTACCTAACAAGGCTGTGTGGGCAGCAGATGATTGAATACACATGTTTGTAGCATTTTCCAGTTTATAAAGTTGTGTGTAAGAAGACATAGTAGCATATAGAAATGACAGCCTCTCTACTTGCACTATTAAATATATTTATATTTGCAATCAAAAGTTATGATTTTGGGCTGGAGAGATGGCTTAGCGGTTAAGGTGCTTGCCTGCAAAGCCTAAGGGCTCAGGTTCGATTCTCCAGGTCCCATGTAAGCCAGACACACAAGGTGGCACATGTGTCTGGAGTTTGCTTGCAGTGGCAGGAAGCCCTGACGCTTCCGTTCTGTTCCCTCACCCCCCCCCGTCTCTAATAAATAAATAAATAGAAATAAATCTAAAAAAAGTTGTGATTTTTCTTCCTCTTATGTACAGAGCTTGGGCAAAGCAGTGGAATGGGCAAACTTTATACTTATCTATAAAATAAATGTTGATAATATTCATGATAGAGCTATTGTGAGTATTAAATATGACAAAAGTGCTTAAACCACTGCCCATATTCTGTTAGAGGTATGCAGCTATTACTGTAATTATTGTCTATTTAATTTGAGGCTTTGGAGCCAGGTGTGCGGTACATGCCTATAACCCAGTGCTCGGAAGGAGAGGCTGGAGGAGTGTGGCAGGTTTGAGGCTAGCCTGTTACACATGGTAAATTCAGGCCAGTCAGGGCAACTTTGTGAGACTTTCTCAAAATAAATGAAGAGGATTGGCTATTCAACTCAGTGGAAAGAGTTCTTGTCTAGCATGTGTAAGGCCCTAAGTTCAGTTCCTAGATCCAAAAGACACTGAACCTAAACTAGGTAAATCAGAAGACCCCTTTCATCAGTTTTTTTAAAAACAAATATTTTTATTTATTTATTTGCAAGAAGGGAAGAGAGAGAAAAATGAATGAATGTGAATAAGAATATGAATGGGTACACCTGGGCCTCTAGCCACTGCAAATGAACTCCAGATATGTGTACCACTTTGTGCGTCTGGCTTTTCGTGGGTACTTGTTAATTGAACCCATGTTTGGCATTGCAGGCAATTGCTTTAACCGTTGAGCTTTTCTGCCCTTGTTCAATTTTAAAAATAAAGTATCAGTATTTATATATTTCTTGGCTAGCTTTATTTCTGTAATCATAGATTTTTAGACAGTTCACTAATCATGTGGTGAGGTTGTCTTCTGGAATTACTTCAGTTAGAAGATTGAATATAGGTTAATTTCTTAGTTTAAGGTCATGGCATTGGCTTTCCACATACTCTGTGGCGTCTGACTCTGGTCTTTTGTATACAAGGATGCTTCACAGTGGTTAGAGAGGGAAGAAAAGTAGAGGTGGAGATAAAAAGGTGAGTAGGGGTCCCAGGGGGAAATGTAAAGAGGATTAGTAGAGATGGCCTCGAAACAGCACTAACAGTGATTCTCCTTCACTCCAACCCCCTCGCCCCATAACAGGACCAGTGACACATAATCCTTAGCATTTTTCACTAAAAACTTTGTGCTCTATGAACTTCCCGTGATATTTAGAATAGGTGTTTTTCCCCTCTTGTGCTAAAGGTCAGGTTCAGGTCCACAACCCCAACTCCAGAATGGATCAAAATGGAGACGTGAGTTTTAATTCTAGTACTGAACTTTAAAATTTTTTTAATGAGTGTGTATATGTGTGTGTGTGTGTGAGAGAGAAGGGGGGGTGGGAGGGAGAGAGACAGGGAATTGGCACGCCAGGGCATGTAGCCACTACAAACAAATTATAGACACATGTGCCACTTTGTGCATCTGGCTTACATGGGTCCTGGGAAATTGAACCTGGGTCCTTTGGCTTTGCAGGGAAGTGCCTTAACCGCTAAGCCATCTCTCCAGACCCCAAACTTGTTATTCATATCATTTTCTCCATTTTTGATAGTTAATACCTACCATACCGAGCTTAATGGGTCTTTTTTCAATTTTAATTACAGAGATAGTACCTATATAGGGGTGTTTATTAAACTCAAAAATCTAAAGAGAAATTCTTGAAAAGGGGAAACTGGCTCACTAAAGTAGCTGTTCTTTATCATGTTCAAATGAATAGGTTTTTGGGAAATGAAAAGTATTAAATTTGCTGTTATCTTAAGGGAGGGAAATGACTTTTTAGATGACAAACTGTGAGAGTTTTATCAGAAAAATCATCCTGTTCTATTGAAGACAATTAGTAAAATCTTCTGAAATTGCTATTTTATTTACACCTGCCCTGTAACTTTTAATTTTTTTATGTGTGGTATAGTGTGATATGTGTGCAATATGTGCATATGTGGGTGCTGATATGTGCACACCATGTATGTGTTGCAGGCCAGAGGAGAAAATTGGATGTCTTCCTCTGTCAATCAATCTGGTTGGCCAGTGAGCCCCAGCAATTCTGTGGTCTGCACTTTCCACAGGACCTGGGTTATGGGTGTGCGTGGCTACATCCACTGTTCCCATGGGCGCTGCGATTTGAACTCCGGGCTAATCAGGCCCTCATGCTTGCATAGTAAGGAAGCCATCTCTCCAGACCCTGCCCTAGTTCTTAAATAGATAGAACAGTATGAACTGGTTATATAGAATTCTTGTTTAGAGTGCAGAGGCTTTTATTTTCATTTTATTTTTAAAATTTATTGTATTGAGATGAGAGAGAGAGAATGGATGCCCCAGGGTCTTCAGCCACTGTAAATGAACTGTAAACGCATGTACACCTTGTGCATCAGGCTTACGTGAGTCCTGGTGACTCGAATCTGGGTCTTCAGGCTATGTAGGCAAGCTCCTTAACTGCTAGGCCGTCTTTTCAGCTCGTACAGAGGCTTTTAATTGCAACAGAATGGTAAGATGTTATTTCTCAAAAAATGGCTAACTTCTGAAGTAGACTAGAAATCGTTGGGATGGGGAACGGTGAGAATGATCCCTCATGTCCTTAGAACTGATGAAAGTAAACTTAGGTCTTCTGTCTTTGTGTTATAGCTGAGTTTGTTATTGAGAAGGGCTTTTGGGCATAACTTTTAAAGTGATTGCTTATAATATGATAGCTCTGATACTGTGTCCTGAAAGTGCTAAGCTTTTATTTCAAAAGCAATACATCTTGAACAGTTTGGAAAATGCAAATTAAATAAAAAAGAGCAGGCCATGGTGGTGCATGCCTCTCGTCATAGTGCTTAGAAAGCTGAGGGAGGAGGACTGCTGTGAGTTCAAGGCCAGCGTGGGCCTACAGAGGGAGTTCCAGGTCAGCCACGGCTAGAGTGAGACCCTGCATGGAAATAAAGGAAGGAAGGAAGGAGGAAAGAAGGGAAGGAGGGAGGGAGGGAGGGAAAAAGAAATTAAGGCTGGAGAGATGGCTCATTGGTACAAGGTGCTCACTTTGCAAATCTTGACGATGGTCCAGGTTCAGTTCCTCAGTACCCATGTAAAGCCAGATGCACAAAGTGGTACATTCATCTGGACTTGATTTGCAGCGGCTAGAGGCCCTGGTGGGCCCATTCTTTCTCTTCTTTGCTGCTGGCAAGTAAATAAAATTTAAAAAAATTAAAAAGAGAAAAGAAAAGAAAACTCCCAAGACAGTACAAAATTGGAAAAATAAAAGAACTTAAAGGTCGTACCAGTTATGATACCAACTAATTATTATATGTACTGGTAACATTTTAGTAAATATCTTTTATTATGTCTTTTAAATGCAAATTTAATTTTTTCTAAGATGAGACCTCATTGTAGTAGTTGTATGTAATCTGCCTTTTCATTTCATATTATATTTCCTAACATAAAGATTAAGTGTACTGGGCTAGAGAGATGGCTTAGCAGTTAAGGTGTTTGCCTACAAAGCCAAAGGACCCAGGTCTGATTTGCCATATGCACAAGGTGGCACATATGTTTGGAATTTGTAGCCGCTGGAGTCTCTGGCACGCCCATTCTCTCCCCCTCTATCTGCCTCTTTTTCTGTCTCTCAAATAAAAAAATATTTAAAAAAATCTACAGTAGTATATGTGTATGTGGGTGTGAATGAATGAAAGGACATATGACTTTAATCCCAGCACTCAGGAGGCAGTGATGTTAACATGTTTAATGAGAAAGGAATATGGACTATTTTCTATAGACAAGTGGAGCAAAGAATTGATTTAAATGAATGGATAATTTCTGGAAAAACTGTGTGAAGGACTTAAAAACTGAAGATGTATTTAACTTTTCTTGTTTGTGGGCATGTGTATTTATTTGCTACAATGAATCCTAGGGTACTCTAAAATTGGATCACTTAGAGAAGGGGCAAAAGGAGAATATAGTGGGAAACTTTCACTTGGTTTTTGTTGTTGTTGTTTTGTAATTATGTTTTATATAATTGGAAGGATATTTGTGGCACCATTCCTTTCTTTTTATAGCTACTCTTGTAGGAATTTTGCCTGTATTGAGACAAGTTTGGGCTTAGAATGCCTTTATTTTTTTTGAATTGATGCTGTATAGTTATTAAAGGTAGAGATAAATATGACAAGATGGAATTTTATGCCTTATTTCTGTAAAGTTTGGCAAGTACCTTTTTTGAGATTTGACATAACCATAGTCTAAATTTAAGCTTTGAACCTGCTTATATGATTCCCTTATTTAAATGACCTTCACAAAATTCATAACTGTTACAGACTTGGTGTCTTTTAACTTCCAATAAATTACTTTTGGGGCTGAAAAGGGAAATGTTAAGCTGTTAGCCTGAGTCAAGGAAACCTGCTCTGTTTTTTTTTTTTAATTTTTTTGTTTATTTTTATTTATTTATTTGAGAGTGACAAACAGAGAGAAAGAGGCGGGGGGGGGGGGGAGAATGGGTGCGCCAGGGCCTCCAGCCACTGCAAACGAACTTCAGACTCATGCGCCCCCTTGTGCATCTGGCTAACGTGGGTCCTGGGGAATCAAGCCTCGAACCGGGGTCCTCAGGCTTCACAGGCAATCGCTTAACCGCTAAGCCATCTCTCCAGCCCCCTATTCTGCTTTTGATTATTCCCCACTACTATTTTATAAAATTTTGTAGCCATTGTGCCAAAAATCATTTTGGAAGTGAAGAAAGGCATGACAGAGAAGAGAATGTCCTTGATATAAAAAGATTCAGTGCAGGGGAGGTGGCTCTGTCAGTGAGGTGCTTGCCATGCAGCACCACGCCCCAGGAGCCAAGTGAGAGCTGTGGCATGTGCCCTTAGTCCCAAGACTGAGGAGGTGGAGGTGGGGATTCCTAGTACTTGCGAGCTAGCTAGTCTAGCTGATTAATCTGTGAGTTCCAGCTTCAGAGACCCTTTCTCAAACTCAAAAAACTAAGTGAGGAAAACACCCTATACTGACTCCACACATACCTGCACACACGTGTACCTGTATACGCACATGTACCCACACCCCCTCCTTCACACAGAGAACAATTTCGTAGTAACCTCTTGTTACTATCTAGGCCAAAGAGATGGTGGGAAACCAGCTCTTTCCTGCATTTTGCCCACTTCTATCCTCTCCTTGACTCGGGGCTTCTCACCTTATATCCAGGCTTTTTCACTTACCTTCTGATTGCTGTTTTGAGACTCATTACATACAGTTCTCACACTCCCTTTCAGTTTATCTCTGTAGCATAGTTTAGTTTATCAGTCCCCTGCTCCAGAGTTTCTGTGCCTCTCCTCAGAGACAGTGTCCAGTATTCTTAGCCCTTCTTTTGAGGTAGGGTCTCACTTTATCTCAAGATGATCTGGACTTCCCTATGTAGTCTCAGGGTGGAACTAGCACGGGGCTCCCCTGCCTCTGCCTCTCCAGTGCTGGGATTAAGGGCATGCGCCACCTCGCCCGGCTTTGGCTTTCATTTTTGAGGTTAGCCTTCCCCTGACCTTGAAGACCAAACAGATGCAGTCATGTCTAGCATATTTTTTGTTTTGACATCCTAGTTTAAATAACGAAAAATAGTGCTGCCACCACATCTGGCAACTTAAGTAGTTTTTTTTAGTCTTAAAATACAGTTATATTCAAATGTATTGTTTAAAGAATTGGTTAGTTCTTGCTGGTATGCTTTAGGGGAAACACTGAGTTCACACATCTATAATCTATTTTACAATTTTCTTCATCCATTTTAGTAAATGCATAAAAGCATTTTATGCTACAGTGTTTCTTAAATGGGAATAGCAAAAATTGTATGACATCAGTGCTGGGTTACTATGGAAACAGGGTAGATTTCAAGTGGAAGATAATATGTGAATCTTATAGGGAAAAAACCAGCTATTTTCTTATTTGAGTACAGTGAAGGAAGAAAACAAATTATGCCAACTTCTTGCTTCCTGTTTGAGTATAATTAAGGAAGGAAATGAATTACATTATTTACTCTTTTAAGCATTTTTTTAAGGCCTTTAGGGTAATTTATTGTGGCCAGATGGGCTTGGGTAATGGAGAGAGTATTACGATAACTAGCATTTTTAACAATATAAGTCTTCTGTTGGAGTCTTAAATTTCTTTTCAAATTACATTTCTGTTCTAGTTTTATATTAAAGAAATTTAATCATATAAATTCTTATTGGTATTATTTTGTATAAGCAAGTTATTAGAAGTTAACATGGTTTCCAGTACCTGGTTGGCTAATAGTTGCTTCTCTGTCAGTAAAACACTTTATTGAAGCTCACATTTGTATCTCTCAGTATTTCTGCCCTAGGCTGCATCAAGCGTAAGCTTGCTCAGGTGCCTGGTGACTAACCGGTTGTCAGTACCAACTGTATGGCATGTTAGCATTTTAAAGCACTTCCTCCATCTATTTCTTTAAATAACAGCAAGTTGTTTTATATACTTTGTCTCTTAGGTGCTTTGTGTGTGCATTGTGTGTGCATGTTTGTGTGTGAGTTTTGTGACCAGAGGTAGATGTCTAGGATGTCTTCATCAGTTGCTTTTTGCTTGCTTGCTTTTTTCCCCCCTCTCTGTCTTTCTTTCTTTTAAAGTATTTTTAGTGCAATGCTCCCATCCATCCCACTTGTGTTCCTTGAGATAGAATCTCTCACTGAACCCAGAGCTTGATTTGGCTAGAGTGGTTAGCTGGTGAGGTGAGCCCCAGGGAGTCCGTCTTTCCAATGCTTGAGGTAGAGACGTCATTTTACTGTGCGTTCTGCAGATCTGAATCCAGGGCCTCATGCTCTCATGCTCTCATGGCAGTACTTTACCCCTGAGCCTTCTTCCACGCCCTCTTCTGTGTTTGTTGTAGAAGGTGGAAGTATCTATAAGCGTCCCCAGTAAGAATGAAACACTGAAGCCAGCATAGCTTGAAAACTTTTTTCCTTCCTTGAAAATGTGGCTTTAGCATCATTAGCGACTTGAGTGAAATAACATTAACTGAATAACATTTACAACTAAACACCAGTAAAATAGTGTCACTTTTTGTTACTCTATGTTCCCTTGACCAGGAACTCCAGCATCGTTTTGGAGTTAGTTACAAATGCTCAATTTCAAGTTCCATCCCACATTTAAGGGTCAGAATATGCATTTTTGACCGCTTTGGGAGACTGGCCATAAATCAGTGGTCTAGTCATGTAGTTCTAGAATCAGTGAGTTATATAACCTGTCAAGCCCCTGAATTTTATTTATTTATTTTTTTGGTTTTCCTAGGTAGGGTCTTGCTCTAGCTCAGGGCTGACCTGGAATTCACTCTGTAGTCTCAGGGTGGCCTCAAACTCATGGCGATCCTCCTACCCCTGCCTCCCAGTGCTGGCATTAAAGGCATGTGCCACCACACCTGGCCTTTCTTGTTTGTGGCAGGGTCTTGCTCTAGCCCAGGCTGACCTGAAATTCACTATGTAGTTTCAGGGTGGCCTCGAACTCATGGTGATCCTCCTACCCCTGCCTCCCAAGTACTGGGATTAAGGGCATTCCCTACCACGCCTGGCTTTTAAGTGTTCATTTTCTAAGTATAAGTATGAGAACTTGAATGTTTATCCTTGTGTGGCTTGGTATGACATGTGTTCTAGGGAACATATGCATGTTCTGTTGGTACTTAAGACACAGGACTTAGAAAATTGAATCAGGGTTTTACTTGTGTCTATAAGGCTCTTAGAAACACAGCCACAGTATAATCACATTCGAGAAATTGTTAATCATATACTTAGGATTTACATTTCCCTGAGTGCCACATTAAAAAAAAAAAACAAAAACAAAAACTTAGCCAGGTGTGGTGTTCCGGCATGTCATTTTAGACTCTGTAGGCTCTTCTCTTCCCCCTCTGCATGTGTGGCTTGTCTGTTTACCCTGGCTTGCTCAGTGGAATTTTTCAGGTTCTTGAGTTTGCATCTGTTCCTTTCGTGTAGTTAAGTGTAGAAGTAGAAGCAGGTTTAATTTTTTTTTTTTCTCCACGGACACAGCATAGATGGTATCACACAACATTGGATGATCTCTTTATCACGTTAAGAGTGATTGAGGGGAGTTAATGGTCTTATTTGTTAGGATGTATTTGCTTTTTACCGTGTAGCCATTGTCCACTGCTGCAGTTTTGAAATTCTTAGTTTTAGGGAGGTGAAATGTGTGTGTGTGTGTGTGTGTGTGTGTGTGTGTGTTAGTTAAGACCTTAGCCCATACCAGTTAGCTAACACTTTAACAAGATTAACCCAGATTATTAGTTTTTGTAAATGCACTATTTTACATTGGGATCCATTTAGTTTAGGAAATTTACTTCATTCTATCCCATACTTATCTTGAAAAGAGATGAAAGTTGAAAAATATCTTTCAGACATTTATTAAGAACAAATGTATTTATCATTTTATTTATTTATTTATTAGATACAGAGGGACAGAGAGAGAGAGAGAGAATGGGCACTCCAGGGCCTCCAGCCACTGCAAACAAACTGCAAATGCATGTGCCACGATGTGCATCTGGCTAACATGGGACCTGGAGAATCGAACCTGGGTCCTTAGGTTTTGCAGGCAAGCACCTTAACCGCTAAGCCATCTCTCAATGTATTTAATATAAAGTACATTATTTAATAATTCTTATGTGTTCATTGTTAATGCAACTTCTAAAGGAATTTTTCTCTGTTACTAAGGTTGGCTAAATTGATTGAGGGTTCTTAGATCCTTTTTTCTTTTTGGTTTTCGAGGTAGAGTCTCACTGTAGTCTAGGCTGACCTGGAATTCACTCTGTAGTCTCAGGGTGGCCTTGAACTCATGGCGATCCTCCTACCTCTGCCTCCAGAGTGCTAGGATTAGGCATGCACCACCATGCCTGGCTCAGAACCTTTTTTAAACCTCTTATAGGAGTAAAATAAAGCTCATGGTACTCTTCTTGGTAGATTTTATTTCATCAGCTGTAGAAGAACCACATTATTACAAAAGTCTTTCTAAAGTTATTATCAAGTGGTTATTTTTCTTGTTGATGCTCCAAAACTGCAGTCACTATTAGAAGACAAGCATTTTTCTTCAGTGATTCATTATTTTTCTATGTTGAAAGTACTTTGTTGATGAATTCCTTTGAGTGATATTCTAGCAATTCAGCTAAGCTTGCTTTGAATGTATGCTGTGCTTTTTTTCTTTCTTTCTTGACATTATAACTTAATTTATTCACATTATGAAAAATTCTTATTTTGTTAATGATCTCAAATAGTTATGCCTTTTTAAACTTCTAGGTAATTTTTTTTTTTTTTTTGTAGGGTCTCACCCTAGTCCAGGCTGAACTGGAATTAATTCACAGTGTAATCAGGGTGGCCTTCAACTCTTAGGGATCCTCTTGCCTCTGCATCCCAAGTGATGGGATTAAAGGCAGGCACCACCACGCCTGGAACTTTCTAGATAAATTTACTGGAACATTCCTTATATCTTTAGTGGCAGTTGTTAATCAGTTATCATCCTCTCACACCATACTGCTTATGCATTTGTGTGTGTGCACACATGTGTGCTATGTTTGTGCACATGTATGTGGCTGTCAGAGAACTTCAGGTGTTCCTCAGGAACTGTGTCTACTTTTTTAAATAGATGGATCTCTCACTACTAACCTGTTGCTTGCCAGTTAGACTAGATCGTCTGACAAGGGAGTTCAGGGAGATCTGTTTTTGACTCCTCAGCAATCTCAGGCACACCTGGCATTTCTGTGTGCGTTCTGGGGATTGAACTCAAGGATCCTCATGCTTGTGAGGCAAGCACTTTACTGGCTGAGCTGTCTTCCCAGTCCCCTTATCCAGTTTTAAAGCATTTTGTAGATTATAGATAGTGCATCTAAGAAAATCACTGCTTTGGTCCAGTGATTCAGGGATCTTCTGTATTTTCTGATGTATATTAAGTTTTTTCACATCAGTCAACCTGTCACATTTAACAAAAATGACTGGTAATTAATTGAACTGACCTAGGCACTTAATTCTTCAGTTAGGTTCTTTTCCTTCACAGCTGTTCTTTGTTGAATATGATTATTGGAACATGAAAGATAACTGAATTGATAACTCTTTTTTTTTTCTAGATTTAAAATACCATGCTGTATTTTCAGAGTGACAGGTTAATTTATTACTTTTAAGTGCTTTGTTATTTGATGATTTGCTGGCTTTTTTTGAGATCATATTAGAGCAGAAATGTTTCAAAATTTGAAATTTTACTACAAGAGCATATGTATCTGTCTAAGCACGAGTGCCGGATTACATGGTGACTACTTAAGATTCTTAGTTTTGAGTTGTTGATAGTGCTTAGATAGTAAACACTGGGTTATTAGACTTGCTGACATGTTTATATAGTTTTTTTTCCATTTCTCTTTCTTTCTTATTTTGGTTCTTTGAGGTAGTGTTTGCCCCCCCATCCCTACTGTTTGTTTTAAATTTCTAAATTCTGCATCCTGCAGGCCTTTTCGACGTTTCTTTTTTAGGCTTCCTTTGGGTGGCTCCTCCATGGGCTCTTACTTGAGGACACAGCAGTTATTAATTCTTAATTCTGAAGTAGGACTTTCCTAGTGTCTCAGCTTAATGCATTCCGAACACATGAGTTTATGGATGACACCTAATACAAACCACCCCAGGGATGATTTGTACCACATTGTTGTCTGCCTTTTTTCTACTTAATTTTATGCTGATTTAAAAACCATTCTTAGTTCTTAAGATTATTATTATTTTTTAATATTTTGTTTTTATTTATTTATTTGAGAGCGACAGAGGGAGAAAGAGGCAGATAGAGAGAAAGAATGGGTGCACCAGGGCCTCCATCCACTGCAAACGAACTCCAGACGTGTGCGCCCCCTTGTGCATCTGGCTAACGTGGGTCCTGGGGAATCGAGCCTTAAACTGGGGTCCTCAGGCTTCTCAGGCAAGCGCTTAACTGCTAAGCTGTCTCTCCAGCCCAAGATTATTTTTTAAGTTATATACTATGTTATTATATGGATAAAAGTTGGCCATGTTCCAGTTTTGAGACTCAGTGTTGATTCTTTTTTTTTTTTTTTTTTTTTTCGAGGTAGGGTCTCACTCTGGCCCAGGCTGACCTGGAATTCACTATGTAGTCTCAGGGTGGCCTTGAACTCATGGCAATCCTCCTACCTTCACCTCCCAAGTGCTGGGATTAAAGGTGTGCTCTACCATGCCTGGCTCAAACGTACATTTATTTAGCATCCTTTTTATTCTCTTATAATAAATTTCTTGAAGTAGATATGCCATGGTATAAACTATTCAAGGCTTTGAAAATCATGTGATAGAATAAACTTTTGGGCATGGGGTTGAGATACAATCTTGTTCTAGCCCAGGCTGACTCAGAATTCACTGTGTAGTCTCAGGATAATCTTGAACTCACGACAATCCTCCTACCTCTGCCTCACAAGTGCTGGGATGAAAGGCATGTGCCACCACATCTGGCAGAATAAACTTTTGAATACTTCAAATTTTCTTCATTTGAATGTAGAATATAAAATTTAGTTTATGGACCTCAAGTATTTGCTTTTTTTTGTGAGAACTAGTTGAATAAATAGACTATGTAGATGGAATCAGGCTCACTTTACATAAAAATTAGTTTCAAATTTGTTTAAAATTTGAATAATCTAAAATATATTTTAATTGCCCCTGAAAAAGTGAATTATTCTGTATTCTTTTGGGTGAATGTAATATATCTAACATTAACAACATTGCATTGTAATGCAGATTTGTAACATCTTTATTGTTTTGCACTTAAGCTTGATGTTTACTGACACTTCTAGGTCAGCTCTGAAGTGTAAGTTTTGTTGTTGGAATACATGCAGAATATATATGAATTTGGAAGATAGAGAGGAGATAGGGTCTTTATTTTCTTAGATATGTGCTTGTTTGTATGTATGTGTGCGCAGGTGTGTGTGTAGGTACACACATACATGTGTGGAGGCTGGAGGATAGCCTTGTATGTTGTTTTCCTGGAATGTCCTTTACCTTGTTTTGACATGAGTTCTCTCATTGGCTTGGAGTTTACCAGATAGGCTAGAATGGTTGGCCAATGAGTCCTAGGGATTCTCCTGTTTGTCCTTTCATAGCTGGGATTACAAGTGCCTGCCACCATGTTCAGCGTTTTTCCGTGGACCTGGGGATCAAGCTCAGGTCCTTGTGCTTACAAGGCAAGCACTTTTCTGAGTGAGGCATTTCCCCATCCCTACTAGGTGTCTTTTTGTTTCTTTTTGAGTAAAATAGATTTTATTCCTTAGAGCCATTTTAGATTCCTAGCACAATTGAGCAGAAAATTTAGTTGGCACATACCTCCCTCCTCCATCACCAACATCCTGTACTAGAGTATTTTATTTGTTAAAATTAATCTTCCTTGACATATTATGATCATGCAGAATGGAGATTTCACATTGGAGTCACTCTTGGAGTTGCCTATTCATTTTATTTTGGTAAATGTATAATGATAGGTATCCATAGTTACTGTATTATAGGATTTAGTTTCACTGCCCTAAAAAATTCCTCTGTACTTTGCTATATATCCTGTCCTCATCCCAATCCCTGGCAGCCATGGGTCATTTTTACTGAGGAATCTTTTGTAAGTCTGTGGTAAATAGATTGTTAGATATGTTGAGTGTGAAGATGTGGACAGAGATGTGAGAAACAGGTGACTGATCATATGTAGGTGTTTACAGTTTTCACTAGAATGACCCACTTAAGGACTGGAGTAGGGAGAACTGGCTTGGAGTCGTCAAATCACGGAAAGTACTGTAGTTCTGAAAATGAGGCATTTTGGCATAGGAGAATAAAGATGTGTTCACCATTTAGTATAGAGGGTTATAACTTCCATTTAAAATCTCATAGTGTGGGGAGATGGCTCAGCAGTTAGAGGGGTTTGCTTGCAAAGCTTCATGAACCAGGCTCAATTTCCCAGTGCGCATACATCTGGAGTTCATTTGCAGCTATCAGAGACCCTGGCGCTCTTTCTTTTTCTCATTCCTTACAAATACAACTATCAGAAAAATAAATGTTATGATAATGCTATATTGAAAAAGGATTTGCAATTGTAGATAATTAACCAAATGGTAACATTTATAGATATTTTGATGAAATATACAGAGTGTTCTTTTATTCAGTTACCTTTATCAATGCTTGATGAGATAGTTTATCTTCATTTAGTATAAATTTAGTGGAGAAATAAATCATCCTGTGGGGTTAATGCGGGTGAATTTCATCATTGTGCTCCATTATACCCTTGAAATATTTGCCACACTGTCTTTGAAAGTCTGTAGATGATTTTACTGACCATCTTCACAAATATGCACAATATATCATGATCATAATTTCCTCCCAACACTCTGCTTTGTTCCCCTTCCCTATTCCTCTTTCACTGAACCCCTTCTTCCAACTAGTCCCTGGTCTATTTTGATGTAATCATTTTTTTTCACCTCCTGCTAGGCAGGTCTTGTGTGTAGGTAGCATCAGCCACTATGAGGCCATGGATGCCAAGGCCACTCTTCCCTCACATTCTTTTTGCCACCTCTTCCATAATGGTCCCTGAGCCTTGGAGGGTGTGATGGAGATGTCTCACTTAGTGCTGAACACCTCACTGTCTCCTCTCCGCATTTTGATGAGTTTTGAGTCTCCTTGGTGGTCACTGCCATCTGATGAGAGAAACTTCTCTAACCCAAAGTGAGAGCATTCACATGTGGGCATAAACATTCAGAAGGCAGTTTGGTAGCCAGACAACAATAGCTCCCTCTTAGAGCTTTATGACCTCCCCAACCATAGGCAAAAGCCTTAAAAAAGATAATTTATTTGAGAGAGAAAGAGAGACCGACAGAGACAGAGAAAGAGAGAGTGAATATAGGCGTGCCAGGGCCTCTTGCCACACACGGTGCGCTCTCCATTTCGTGCATCTAACTTGATGTGGGTGCTGGGGACTTGAACCTTGGGCCATCAGGCTTTGCAGGCAAGCCCACAGCCATAGGCTTTTGATTAGTTTTTCAGTACCAGGCATGGATTCCCTCCCATGGAGTAGGCCTCAGATCCAATTAGAACATTGGTTTCCCCCATAACAGACATTCTGTTGTCATTGCACCAGTTGGCACATTAGCCTGGCTGGCCAGCCATAAAACTTGCAGGGTCTACTGCTGGTTAAGACTACTGATGCCTTTCTCTTCAAACAGGTTGCACAGGTCTTGCATCATGACGGGGAGGAGGCTTCCAGCTTAGCTCCAGTTTGATTTCTCAGTGTCCTGCAGCCCAGGCATGTGGTTTGTCTTCAGTAGTTGGGTCTTTCCTTTAGTTCTACTTGGCAACCAAGAGCTTTGCTTGGCAGTAGCCTGTAATGTTTTGTGGCATCAGGAGATAAGACAATTTTCTGCTAATAAAACTAACCTAGCTACATGGTAACTAGCCACCTAACCTGATGAAATTTCAAGTTAATAAACTACTATTTCTTTTTCCCCCCTTTTTGATTTCACAGACAAAAACTCATGCTTTCTTTATGACAAGAACAAACTATTTGTTGATTCTAGCAAAATTACCAATCTCTCAATTTGATCATTGTGATAGTAGTACTTAGTTTTTAGTACTTACTAGTTTTAAGGTTCTTTTCAAATTGTGTTTTATTTGATAAAACTAAAATAATAATTGTTTTAGCTTTGCAGCAAATATAATTATTCTTGATTTGTTAGAAGTAGTCCCCCAAGCTGATTATCAAATTTGCTGATAAAGTAGGTAAAGGTACTATAAGACACCTCAGTTAAGTCTTTACATTTGATTAATAAGTATTTTATTCAGCGCCTGGTGTTAGTAATTGCTGTAGCTTCTGGGAGAAGAATCAGTAGGATGATTAGGTATGCACACATGCTGAGAAGGGGAAGATGAGTGCATGTGTGAATGAATGAAAAATGTTACTTTAGGGCTGGGGAGATGGCTTAGTGGTTAAGCGCTTGCCTGTGAAGCCTAAGGACCCCACTTTGAGGCTCCAGTCCCCAGGACCCACATTAGCCAGATGCACAAGGGGGCACATGTGTCTGGAGTTCATTTGCAGTGGCTGGATGCCCTGATGCACCCATTCTCTCCCTCCCTCCCTCTCTCTCTCTCTCTCTCTCTTTCTCTGTCACTCTCAAATAAATAAAAATGAACAACAAAAAAAGAAAAATGTTACTTTATATGAAAAGAACTATTGACAAAACATGATTTAAGGTGAAGGGGAGGAGTCTGTGATTGGATTGAGGTTGAGTGCTCAGACCGCCGAGGAGGTAACATTGGAGCTGACATCTGTGATGGAGATGTGAGAACCATGGGAATTTCTAGGAACAGAACATTCTAAACAGAAGTAGCACCCCAGGCCAACATTTGTGAGTAGGAAATGGTTTAGCCTTTTTAAGTTTAGTTCTCTATCTCATGCTCACCTGGAACTCACTCTGTAGTCTCAGGCTGGCCTTGGACTCATAGTAACCCTCCTAACACTGCTTCTTGAATGCTGAGATTAATGGCATATGCCACCACACACCTGGCTGGTTTAGCTTTTTTTTTTTTGAAGTAAGGTCTCACACTAGTCCAGGCTGACCTGGAATTCACTGTGTAGTCTCAGGGTGACCTCAAACTCGCGGCAATTCTCCTACCTCTGCCTCCCGAGTGCTGAGATTAAACACATGTGCCACCATGCCTGGCCTTGGTTTAGCTTTTTTTTTGGGGGGGGGGTTCCAAACTCACTGTGATCCTCCTACCACTGCCTCCCAAGTGCTAGGATTAAAGGTGTGCACCACCATGCCTGGCTGATTTGCTTTTTAATGGAGCATTAAGAAAGCCAATGATGGCCTGGAGAGATGACTTAGTGGTTAAGCGCTTGCCTGTGAAGCCTAAGGATCCCAGTTCAAGACTGGATTCCTCAGGACCCATGTAAGCCAGATGGACAAGGGGATGCACGCATCTGGAGTTCACATCTGGAGTTCATTTGCAGTGGCTGGAGGACCCCCCACCTCCAGCCTCTTTCTCTCTCTGTCACTCTCAAATAAATAAATAAAAACTTCAAAAAAAATTTAAGAAAGCCAATGATTTGAGGTTTTGAGGATTAACACCAACTATTATAAGATGAAACTAGAGAGAAGGGTCAGATCACATAAAACTATGAATGTCATGGTAAGGAACTTAATTTTTTTCACTCTCTCTTTTCTTTCTTTATTATTTTTGTGTTAACAACTTCCATGATTGTAAACAGTATCCCATGGTAATGCCCTTCCTTCCCCCACTTTCCCCTTTGAAACTCCATTCTCCATCATTAGCCCCTCTCCCTCTCAGTCAGTCTTTCTTTTATGTTGATGTCAGGATCTTTTCCTCCTATTATGATGGTCTTGTGAAGGTAGTGTCCGACACTGTGAGATCATGGATATCCAGGCCATTTTGTGTCTGGAGGAGCACGTTGTAAGGAGTTCTACCCTTCCTTTGGCTCTTACATTCTTTCTGCCACCTCTTCCGCAATAGGCCCTGAGCCTTGGATGGTGTGATAGATATATTGCGGTGCTGAGCACTCCTGTCACTTCTTCCCAGCACCATGGTACCTTCTGAGTCATCCCAAGGTCACTAGCATCTGAAGATAAGGTTCTCTAACCAAAAGTGAGAGTAGCATTAATACAAGGGTATGAACATTAAGAGAAGTGCTTATTGGGTAGTTTGAGGAGCATAGTATATACATTTAGCCAGACAGCAGCAGATGTTACACCCCTAGGCCTCATGGCTACTCCTGTTGTAGGTTTTCAGTATCAGGGATATATTCCCTCCCATGGAGCAGGCCTCCAGTCCAATTAGAGGGCAGTTGGTTTCCACCATGACAGCTGTGCCACTGTTGCGCCTGTTGGCTCATTTGGCCTGGCTGGCAAGGAACTTAAATTTTAAAAAATATTTTTGAGCCGGGCGTGGTGGCGCACGCCTTTAATCCCAGCACTCGGGAGGCAGAGGTCGGAGGATCGCCGTGAGTTCGAGGCCACCCTGAGACTACATAGTGAATGCCAGTCAGCATTCAGGACACATGAGTTTATAGGGACAGCCGAGTCAGTCCCCATGTATGTTAACTTGGAATTTAACTGTGTTGTACTATACTGGGAAGTTTTACTTTTTGTGAATTCAAAGAGCTATACCCAAAAGCCACGTAGACAAGCAATGCTACTGCCCTCTTGAATGACACATTGATTACTTTTACTTTCAAAACTCCCCTTCAAAGTTATTTGCTTGCTGTCATGCATTGTTAATGCTTTATTGTGTCAGTGTACATTTTGTTTGTAACAGTGCTGCTGGCTGCTGCATATTGTTAAAGGCGCCTTGTGATGTGGTGGGAATGGCTGCAGCCTTTGTGAATCAGATGAGCTAGAATGTTACTTCTGTAAATAATATAAATCAGGACTGGAGAGATAGCTTGCCAGTTAAGGCACTTTCCTGCGAAGTCCATGTTTGACTCTCCAGATCTCACATAAACCAGAAACACAAGGTGGCACTGTGCAGGACTGCACACGCACACAAGGTGGCTCACACATCTGGAGTTTGACTGCAGTTGTTTGAGGCCCTGGCATGTTAATTCTCTCTCATGCGCTCTTGCTCTCTCTCATAAAAAAAAGGCCAGTCTGTTGGGCTTGACTTATATATGTATATATATATAAATCCATTAATGTAGGTATATAATTTTGCTCTGTTTCTTGTAGTTATGGGGATAATATATTGCTGTACAGTGGACTGATACTGGGCTGCTACCGAGTAGACTAGCTCTCATGAGGAAGTAAGGAGGATCATTGCTTGAACACGGTGTATATCCTAAATGTCTTCAGCATGGAAACTGACAGCTAGTGGACATGTTTAAGGGAAAGGTCTGAAGAGGGACAAGGTCCTCAGAAGTTTGTTGTTACATGGGACCAGAAGGTTGATAGAGAGCTGAACAAGGTGCAGACCTCTGAAACTATTAGGTGCTATTATTTTTTAAATTATTTTATTTATAAATATAATACATATTATATGTTTTAATAAATATATGCATTTTATATATTTTAAAAATATTTTTATTAGAGGTGGGAGGGAGGGAAGATGGATGAGAAAGAAGATGAGACACCAGTGTGTAGTATGGTGCGTAGGCCAGAAATTGATGTTGGGGTCTTTTCTTAGTTGTTGTTAACCTTCTTTGAGACTGTCTCACTGAACCTGGAACTTACCAGCCTGGTTAGACTAGCTAGCCAGTGAGCCCCAGAGATGACAGGGCTTATGGGTGCATGCCACAATGCCTGACATTTTACATAACCCTGGAGATCCAAAGTCGGGTCTTTAGGCTTGCGCGACACGCGTTTACCCACTAAGGTCATCTTCCCAGCGTGGGAGCTACCTCCCTGGTATTTGTCCTGTCATAAAAGGAGTGAGGAATCTAAAGGCTCTTGAATACCACTTTTAATAATATCCTCAACTGATCTGTGTGTGTGGAGGGGTTATTTGTAACTTTGTTTTAGTTGTAGTCCTTAAGGAAAAATGTGCAATGTAGGGATTGAAGTAAACTGTTGTCTTCTTCTCTAAATTCTAGGTGAGGATTATGAAGATGATGACCTAGTGAACTCTGACGAGGGCATGAAGCAGCCCTGCCCAGTGCAGATTGTTCTTGCCCGTGAAGATGACCATAACTTTGAGCTCGATGAAGGAGCTTTGGAGCAGATTCTGCTTCAGGAGCGCGTGCGGGACCTTCACGTAGTTGTCGTATCCGTCGCTGGGGCTTTTCGTAAAGGGAAGTCATTTCTTCTGGACTTCATGCTCAGATATATGTATAACCAGGTGAATAGTGCCTTTTAAATTGAACCAACTAAACCAGAAAACACTGCCAATCGACTTGAAAAAAATGGACAAAAGTCAACATTACATCTAATTTTAAAGAAATTGGGTTCTTTCATAGATCTGTATTTAAGACTGTACTGGAAGCTTCCTTGAGCTCTTTATCTCTGTAACTTCTTTTGGGATATAGTACATATTCCTGCATGTAATTGAGCTTCTGTGTTCCATCCATTGTAGCCCAAACTTAAATAACAAAGCAGTATACCTTGATACTCTGAAGTACTGTGCGCCATCTCCTTGATTTTGTTATTCTCACTTTCTTCCTCCTAACCCCCTTGAGAGTGAGTGAAGAAGCCTGGTAGAGACTGTGGCAGAAGTGTGTTCTTCATATAGTCACTTGTAGTGACCCTTGTTGAGATAAAGTCCACTTCGTTAGAGTGGCTTCTGTCATGTGATCTGAACCTCATTTCTTGCTTCTGTGTGTCAAATGAGCTATTATTTTTAAAAAATTAAAAAAAATTTTTTTGAGGTAGGGTCTCACTCTAGCCCAGGCTGACCTGGTAGCCACTCTGTAGTCCCAGGTTGGCCTCAAAACTCACAGTGGTCCTCCTACCTCTGCCTCCCCAGTGGTGGGATTAAAGGCATGCACCACCATACCTGGCCTTTAATTTTTTTTTTTTTAATTCAGGTCTGGAGAGATGGCTTAGTGGTTAAGGCTCTTGCCTGACATGCCTAAGGACCCAGGTTCAATTCCCCAATGCCCATGTAAGTTAGATGCACAAGGTGGTACGTGTGTCTGGAGTTTGTTTGCACTGGCTAGAGGCCCTAGTACGTCATTCTCTTTCTCTGTCTCTGTCTCTCTCTAATGCGTAAGTAAATACATAAAAATTTTATAATTTTTTAAATTTATTAGAGAAAGAGAATATGAGGTAGACAGAGAGGAAGGGAGTATGGGTGTGTCAGGGCCTCCTGCCACTGCAAATGAACTCCAGACACATCCTACCACACATATGGATCTGGCTTTATGTGGGTTCCAGAGAATCGAACCTGGGCCTTCAGGCTTTGCATGTAAGTGCCTTTAATGGCTAAACCAACTCTCCAGCTCCTAAATAAGTTTTTGCTATTATAAGATTATGTCCTGTTATCTCTCAAACTGTGGTGTTTTCTTTGCTCACCTTTTCATAAGAGGTCTTCTCATACTTGAGAAGTTGATAAGTGCATGTGTATATAACTCTTATAGTACAGAACATGTATTTTATCAATAATGCTTTGGTTTTTTTTCTGGCTAGTTTACTCTTTATCATGGACACAGGCCTCATCTTGATTATCTCCATCTTCTAGCAAAATTATGTTTAATAGATACTTATTATCTTACCTTGTGTTTTTGGTTTTTTTTTAGGTAGGGTCTCAATCTAGCCCAGGCTGACCTAGAATTCACTGTGTAGTCTCAGGGTGGCCTTGAACTCATGGCAGTCCTCCTACCCCTGCCTCCTGAGTGCTGGGATTAAAGGCGTGCCTGCCCAGCTTATTGTCTTTTGAGGTTGTATCTCTTTTCTGCTATACATTTTCACTTTTAATTGTTTAAAAAAAGTATTTGTGTGAAGGGGTATGTGTGAGACAGAGAGGGAGGGAGGGAGGAGTAGGAAAGGAAGGAGGAGAAGGGGAGCACCAGGGCCTCTTGCTGCTGCAAGCCAACTCCAGACACATGTGCCACTTTGAGCATCTGGTTTTACATGTGTACTGGGAATTGAACCTGGGTCCTCAGGCTTTGCAAGTAAGCACCTTTAACCTCTGAGCCATCTCTCTAGCCCACACTTTCACTCTTAGATGATACCAGACAGTTGTTATATTTCCCTTTCTCACTAACTGAATTTCTTCTCTGAAGAAAAGCAGGAAAAAGAAATACAGCTGAGTCAGAATGTTTTTCTAACAGAAATGAAGGAATGGGGGCTGGAGAGATGGCTTAGCGGTTAAGCACTTGCCTGTGAAGCGGAAGGACCCCAGTTCGAGGCTCGGTTCCCCAGGACCCACATTAGCCAGATGCACAAGCGGGCGCATATGTCTGGAGGTCATTTGCAGTGGCTGGAGGCCCTGTCACGCCCATTCTTTCTCTGTCTCCCTCTTTCTCTGTCACTCTTGAATAAATAAAACTAAACAACAAAAATATTTTAAAAAAGAAAAGAATAGAAATGAAGGAATGGGAATTTGATGGGGAGCAAGAAAGAGGAATAGGGAATTTTAGTATATGCTTATATGAAGTTGCTTCATACTGATGGGTGTTTGACATTCCGGAGCCACATGAAGACACTAGAAATAACATTTTATCAGAACCGTATCATCATGTAAACATCTGTCTGATTGTTAACTGTTATGACTTCACTGTAAATCGGAGTATGCCTCTGTCTTGGGGCTAGGACATAAGGTAAACATTCCACTTGGCTTTCCTGAAAGCTTTGCAGAAATTTCTTTGCCTAGGAATCTCCTCAGGTATTCTCAGTCTTCCTGAGTACCACAAATGTTATCAGTGAATAATATTTTAATATTTAGCAAATTAAGAAAGATGTGTTGTTTTTAAGTTTTCATTTAAGATTTGTTTTTGAAATAGAAAAATGTATGAAGAGTGGCATATTTTGTGTTTTAAATTTCTGCGTTTTAAGGGAATAATGATTTTCTGTATTTTGAAGTCCTCTAACTCCTTAAATTAGTCTGTGTATGTTGTTACCTGCCTGAGCTGTTGACTGCAAGTGCATTTGATTCTAAATAGGTCACAACAGTAGGTAGAATGTTAGAAGGGGAAGGAAACTTAGATCACTTGTCTAGGAATGATAGATAAGTTTCACCTCACGTGCGATTTCCAATTCCATCTCTAGTCAATCAGTAACTGTTCTGAGGTGGAGAAGTAGCCCACATCTGTTATGTATTCTCAGAACTAACAGAACTCTACCTTTATTGCAGGAGGTACTGAATCCATGGATCGGTTATGATAGCCTAAGGTTATACAGCTACTTAGTGGCTTTTTAGCTGAAATATCTTTCTTTCATTTTTAGAGTTTCCATATAGTATTCATGTTAAATGTTACATTATCCTGTTAATCAGAAACTAACTTAAATAGTGTCTGATTTTTTTTTTTTTTTTTTTTTTCCCCTTCGAGGTAGGGTCTTATGGTAGCCCAGGCTGACCTGAAATTCACTGTGTAGTCTCAGGGAGGCCTTGAACTCACGTTGATCCTCCTACCTGTGCTTCCTAAGTTCTGGGATTAAAGGTGTGTGTCACCAGGCCTGGTTTGATTTTTTTAATAGCACACTGACATGCTGGTGGACCATGCTTTTCCCATGAAATTTAAGTAAAGGTGCAAAACATGACAGTAGGATAGTTTCGGGTTCATTTCATTCATTCAGTATGCTAGCTGTAAGAGCAGACTAGTGTAGCAGTTTCTGTTACTGTCTTCGTGTGTCTTCTGTGTTGACTTGTGAGTTCATAAAAGGAACTAAGCCTGTAAACATTTTACTTTATGGTTTTGGGATAGATTATTTCATTTTTGAGTAGTTAGCAGTAACATAAAGCTTTGTTTTTTGGATACAAAAATACCTGAAAGTTTTAAAATCTAGGAATATTCTATGATTTCTACCTCAAATCTCTAAATTGTAGGGGTAATTCTAATTTCTCAGGTCTATTTTTTCTTGTGAAGTAAATAGCTTAATTTCTTTTTTAAACTGTTAAAATAATTTGTGTCTTCTATAAGATGTATGGAAAGACAGAAATCATTTTCTTTTTTAAACTTGAGTGGTAAACTAAAATTTTTTCTGAATAAAATTTCTTCCTTATGTCAGAATTAATTACTAAGTTCAATAAGCTGTTACCATAAAATGTAAGGCATGAAGGTGTAAATTGAATTGCTGGTTTATTCAGTTTCTATGTGTTTTTCTTATTTTTTTTTAAAGTATAATTTATAAAAGGCTACTAATTTCTGAAGTCATAAAACTCATGAATATATGAAGTTTTTTTAAATGTTCTTTTTCAAGAAAGAAATGTGTTTACAGGAAGAATGATGTTTAAACATTTCTAGGGTTTTTTTGGGGGGGGGTGTTACAGCTGTTGGCATCTCCTTGGACATCTGCAGCCTTGTGGCAGGTCCAGCGCAGGCGCTTCAGTCCTTTGGCTTTTGGCCAGCGCCGACATTGGCCTTGGCAGGGCCCTCACTTTCTTCATGCTCTTCTTGCATTCTTTTTGTTTCTTGCGCTTTTTTTTCCTTCCCTCTCATATAGGCCACGTCCTACAAGTCTGTTTGGGCTCATTTTCTGTACACAATCCAAAGAATCGTACGTATCAGCTTGTCTTGCCACCACCAACATGAGTTCTGAATCCAAATGCAAAGATATATCTGGTATGATTTTGTACATTTTGGCTAGTTTTTTCCTTTTTTTTATTTTGAGGTTGGGTCTCTGGCCCAGGCTGACCTGGAATTAGTCTCAGAGTAGCCTCCAACTCACGGCGATCTTCCTACCTCTGTTTCCCGAGTGCTGGGATGAAAGGTGTGCGCCACCATGCCTGGCTTTTCCTGGATTTCTGACTTGGCTACCGTAGCCTTCCCTGGGTGAAGGACATGACCGTTTGTTTCCTCTGAAGCAGCTGGTCAAGTACTTCCTGGTCCGGATGGTTTCTGCGCCCTTCATGATGGTGGCAGTCCTCCAGCAGCAAGGAGGGAAAAGGGCCTAGGGCTGTTTTTGTCATGGTGTGATTTACCTGAAATTTAATGCATAACATAGTATAGGCTGTGAATTTTAATTTCAAATCACACTTGGCACAGTTTCATTGGATAACTAAACTCAGAATTAAACTAGGAGTTTATCATTATTTTAATTGAATTTATTTTTTATGACCCAGTTTTTAACTCTTTGACAGACTGTTAAAAGTTTGAATTTTCTGTTTTTGCCAATGTGAGACTCAAGCAAGATTTGATCAGAATTTTGAGTCAGTGAGGAAAATAAAATATAAGGCATATGTCCCCTCCCCCTCTCTACAAGGAAACTAAGGAGTCTAAGGAGAGGGGTCAGAGGTTAAATGCCATGTGGATTGTGATCTTCCCCTTCACCTCTGAGATTTTGGTTTTGAAACAAACTAATTTTCTCTTGTGCTACTGTTTAAATTAATGTGAATGAATTCAGCTAGAAAATTTTTTGTCAAATAGTCCCAAAACTACATTAGTTAGAAATAGATGAGATGAAGTCATTCACAAAATTTTGTGTGAGTCCTTGTTGCTATGTTTTAGAAGGGACTTTGGTTGGTTATAAGTCTTGAGTCTGTTACCTAAAAGTGTTGTCATTTGTAGCCTTTGAAATACTTTTCCACCTCAGAGTATATGTATAGCCATTTTTGTCAGTCATCAAAGTTATGGTGCCCGTGTCATCAAATATTTCATTTTAGATTTGAGGGAGTATAATTCTTTTTCCATTGTAATGTGTTTGGTTCTATAAATTAAATTTACTATTTTTTAAGATAGTTGGTTTATCTAGACTCTTGAAAACTATCTCTGTGTATGTGTTTACACATGGGCACTGGCTGTTTACATACAGCTTTATAACATTTAGAGCACTGGTTAGTGTAAAGTGTGTTGTTTTTGTCAACTCAAACTTTTTGTAGAGGGGTTAAATGCTCACTTCTCCATTTCTCTAGGTATATGCCTCGAGTTTTCAGTCATTCCTTTGTTTTCATTCTGAAATATTTTTCTTACATATGTATTTTTGACAAGATACTTTTTTGGGGAACTTAAGTATTAGTTCTTGATATTTTAATGTACTTCTTACTCTTTTCATCAAGAAGCCAGCTTAAGCCTTGAGATTTATATCATACTGCACTAGTAAGTATGTGGACAGTTAACAGAAACCTCAGTGGACCATTCCTTCTCCCTGGTTAGATACATGCCCCACCTTATGTGGGTCCTGAGGAATCAAACCTAGGTCCTTTGGCTTGGCAAGCCAGTGCCTTAACTGCTAAGCCATCTTTCTAGCTCACAACCACATTTTCTTAATCCATTCCTCTGTTAACTATATGCCTAGGCTGTTTATATAATTTGGCTGTTGTGAATAGTGCTGCAATAAGCATGGATATACAAGTTTCTGTATTATAGGCTGACTTAAAAATCCTTTGGGGGGCTGGAGAGATGACTTCGTGGTTAAGGCGTTTGCCTACAAAGCCAAGGGACCCAGGTTTGACTCCCTAGGATCCATGTTAGCCAGATGCACAAGGGGGTGCACACATCTGGTGTTCATCTGCAGTGACTGGAGGCCCTGGCGCTCCCATTCTCTGTCCTTTCTTTTTTTCTCTCTCTCCCCCTCTTTGTCAAATAAATAAAAATAAAATATTTTTAAAAATCCTTTGGGTTTATATATCTAGAAGTGGTAAGCCTGGGTCATATGGTAATTCTGTTTTTTTATTTTTTTTTGAGGAATACCTGCACTTTTTTTTTTGAATATTTTATTTTCATTATGTATAAGAGAGAGAGAGTGGTTGTGCCAGGGCCTTTAGCCAGTGCAAACAAACTCCAGATGCATGCACCACCGTGTGCATCTAGCTTGTGTGGGTTCTGGGGGATCAAACCTGGGTTCTTAGGCTTCGTAGTCAAAGTGCTTTAACCACTGAGCCATCTCGCTCTGCAGTGACTGGGGCTAGTTCACCTTTTCAAAGCAGTGCATATGGGTTCCCTTCCTCCCATATCTTTGTTAGCATTTATTGTTTTCTTTATGAAATCCATTCTGACCTAGTTGGGAATGGAGTCTCAGTATGGTTTTGTTTCTTCCTTGATGGCTAAGGATGTTGAGTATTTTTTGTATGTTTATTAGCCATTTGTACTTCTGTTTGTTTCTCTCTGCCTGCAGATGGATGGTTGGATGGATGGATGGATGGATGGATGCATACATACATACGCATCTGATAACAGCTGGCTTCAAACTCTCTGTGATCCTTGTACTTGTGCCTCCCTAATTCTGGAATTAAAGGCGTAAATCACTGTTTTGCTTTTGATATTCTTTTTAACATTTCTTTGAAGTATGGGGTTAGCAAGCCTATGATTCTAGTTATCTATACTTGTAAATTTTATTTTTACTATCTTGTTCATGTAATTATGTTTTTTCTAGGCATAATAACTGATATTTCTTTCATATCGAATAACCATGCAGAAAAGACAGCATGTTGATTTTGTTTTTTAAAGAGGTAGGGTCTCTCTTTAGCCTTCACTGACCTGGAACTCATAGTCTAGCGTTCCTCGTTCCTCAGCATCCCAGTGCTGGGATTAAAGGTGTATGCCACCACACCCCACCCATGTGGAATTTTGTAAGTAAATTTTTCAATTTAATATAGTGAGTGTCTACTTGCATCTAAACAAGGGTTCTGCATTGAGTTTACATCTTTATATAGGAGTTGCAGAAATGAGATAAATAAAATGTAGGATAAAAGCGGACTTCTCTTAGAGGATAGATTCTTTAAACTTATGTAGGTTAGACCTTTTTAAAAGAATCTATTCAAATCCAGATTTCTTTGACATTGTGGGGGAGTGAATAGTTTCTTAGGTGTGGCATCTCATTCCCCCACAGTGTCAAAACGAATTGAGTTGAGTCAGAAAAAAGTATAGATAAATTAAACAGTATTTATAAGTAGGGTACCCTACTTACATAGGTTGTGGGGAAGCCATAGATAGTTTTTTTTTTTTTAATTTTTATTTATTTATTTATTTGAGAGCGACAGACACAGAGAGAAAGACAGATAGAGGGAGAGAGAGAATGGGCACGCCAGGGCTTCCAGCCTCTGCAAACGAACTCCAGATGCGTGCGCCCCCTTGTGCATCTGGCTAACGTGGGACCTGGGGAAATGAGCCTCGAACCGGGGTCCTTAGGCTTCACAGGCAAGCACTTAACTGCTAAGCCATCTCTCCAGCCCCATAGATAGTTTTTTAAGGATGGTTAGCATGCTTGCATTTGTGAAAAATTAAGTGACTGTGGGAAGGGGGGGGGTTAGAGGTTACACAGCCAGGGTATGCAAGGAGACCAGTGTGGAGCATCTGAAATACGGAGTAGAAGCAGTACCACCACTTGGGTTTGTCTGGGGTTAACGTTGATCTTGTAAGGAGGGCGCTTTGTGAAACACAAGTGCATGGAGTCGAGTGTGAATCAAGTTGCACTGTGTGGCTGGCTGACTTGTAATCATGAGAGATGAGGGCCTAACGTTGAAGTCCCCGAAACTGAAGAAAAGATAGGAAAACAAGTAGTTTTTATTTTATAACATTGGGGGCTGGAGAGATGGCTTAGCAGTTAAGCGCTTGCCTGTGAAGCCTAAGGACCCCAGTTCGAGGCTTAATTCCCCAGGACCCACTTTAGCCAGATGCACAAGGGGGTGCATGCGTCTGGAGTTCGTTTGCAGTGGCTGGAGACCCTGGTGTGCCCATTCTCTCCCTCTCTCTCTCTCTCTCTCTCTCTCTCTCTCTCTCTCTCTCTCTCTGTCAGTCTTAAATAAATAAATAAAAAATAATTGATAACATTGACAGCTTGCTGAGGATGGGAGTTTTGTGGAATAACAGTAGATGGCTTTAAGTTTAAGGTTATAGTCCCTCATTAGATGATGCTCGAGGAGGTTTTGGTTTTCCTCCGTTTATCTGCTTTTCATAAATTGCTTCATTCCTCATTGATCACGTCTTAATATCTTTCTACCTCTAATTAGTTTCTTTTTTTAAAAAAAAATATTTTTATTTAGGGCTGGAGAGATGGCTTAGCGGTTAAGCGCTTGCCTGTGAAGCCTAAGGACCCCGGTTCGAGGCTCGGTTCCCCAGGTCCCACGTTAGCCAGATGCACAAGGGGGCACACGCGTCTGGAGTTCGTTTGCAGAGGCTGGAAGCCCTGGCGCACCCATTCTCTCTCTCCCTCTATCTGTTCTTCTCTCTGTGTCTGTCGCTCTCAAATAAATAAATAAATAAAATTAAAAAAGATTCTTAAAAAAAATTTTTTTTATTTAGAAGAGAGAAGAGAGAACCAGAGAGAGAATGAGCACACCAGGGTCTCCAGCCACTGCAAGCAAACCTCAGATGCATGTGCCCCCTTGTGCATCTGGCTTACATGGGTCCTAGGGAATTGAACTGGAGTCCTTTGGCTTTGCAGGCAAGCACCTTAACTGCTAAGCCGTCTCATCAGCCCCCTAATTGGGTTTATAATCTGTTTTGAATTAGATATTCAGGTTTATTAGAAGTATTTCTAAAATAAAGAAATTTTCCTTTGGGATATGTTTAATAAAGAATGATGTACACTTTTTAATAAAATTTAATAATTTAACAAAATTATTAGAATGTTATCATCTTTCCATCTGTCAGAAGTGTCATTTGCATTCATTTATAAACATTTAAGCCATGCGTGGTGGTGCATGCCTTTAATCCCAGCACTTGGGAGGCAGAGGTAGGAGGATTGCCATGAGTTTGAGGTCACACTGAGACTCAGTAGTGAATTCCAGGTCAGCCTGGGCTAGAGTGAGACCCTACCTCGTAAAACCAAATAATAATAATAATAATAATTCTAACACTAATTTGATAGGAACTACAATCTGGGCTCAAATTTCTCTTTTTCAAGAGATTATTTGAATCAAGTTCCAAACAAGTTTTGGTTATTTTCAGAGTTGTTTTTTAAAGATAGTTAGTTACACTAGTGTGAACCATTTTAGTAAAAGCTATTCTAGGAGTAAGATACTGTTTTGACAGGCATTTTGGCTTGAACTTAAGTTTTAGTTCTTCCTGCAAGAAAATACTAAAATAGCTGTTTGCCTATATTTTATGATTTTAAACATAGAAAATGTCCCAAAAGGGGAAAATGTAGGTGTATTGTACTCCTCCTTATCTAGAAATCTAGGGTAAGTGGAAGTTTGAATTGGTTTGAGAAGGTTCAGATTTGAGGGAAGCCACATCTCTATAGAACTCCATACAAGATGTGGGACTACCATTGTAACTACTTGTATGATGTTATATACAGTATCTTCTGTCTCTCTGGACCTAAGTTTTCTTATCTGTAGCATATAGAATGCTTGGTTTTTGTTTGTTTGTTTTTGAGGTAAGGTCTTGCTCTAGCCCAGGCTGACCTGGAATTTACTATGTAGTCTCAAGCTGACCTGGAACTCACAGAGATCCTTTTACCTCTACCTTCAGTGTTGGGATTAAAGGCATGTGCCACCACACCTGGTGAATCTTTATTTTGAGCATTTCTTTAGTTCTTACTTTTTGCGTTTTAGTTCACATTTACCCTTGGCTTTAACAGGATTCTCAGAGTTGGATTGGTGGAAACAATGAGCCATTGACCGGTTTCACTTGGCGAGGTGGTTGTGAGAGAGAAACAACGGGTATACAAGTTTGGAATGAAGTGTTTGTGATCGACAGACCTAACGGAACAAAAGTAAAAATCTATTTACACTTGTTACTTTTTTCTCCTGTATTCTTTCTAGAGCTATTTTCTGGTATTGAAAATGTAAACAACACAGAACTATTAATGTCTGCTAACTTTAACTATAGATTATAAAGTTAAAATGTATAGTTCATGAGTACTTCTCTTGATTGCTGCTTTGAAGTTCACTTACAGTAATCTCTGGTAACTGATTTTTGCGAATCTTTGTTAAGTGTTTTAAACTTCTACCCTCCTAGGTGGCTGTGCTGCTAATGGATACCCAGGGTGCCTTTGATAGCCAGTCAACTATTAAAGACTGCGCGACAGTGTTTGCTCTGAGCACCATGACCAGCTCTGTGCAGGTGAGGCTCAGCGGTAGGATCAGTTTATATTATCATACTACCTTTGGCTTTGGCCACCCTGCAGAAAATGCTTTCTATTGAAGAAAAACAAAGGGTTAAGGTTACAGTGAGTTACTTATGTTTCTTGTTATTTATTTACATTTCCATGCTTGTTTGTCTGGTTCATAATGGGAACTTCTATGCTTTGAACAGATATACAAAGGAAGCAGTATGCCAGTATTTTAATACCTTGATTTTTATCAAATTTTCAATGCTTTTTTTTCTTGAAGGAAAAGTTATTGCCTGTTAATCTGAAAATAAAATCAGTCATATGGCTGCCAAATCAGAAACAAAACAGAAAATAAAAAATAAAAAAATAACAAAGAAATCCCAAGCAATTAAATATAGAAGTCTAGTTTCTTCATTTGGTATCTCTGACAATAGTTCTTGAGTATTTGAACTAAAGGAAATCGAAACATATAGTTTAGGAAATCAAAATGCTAACTTATATAAATTAAGGATTTCTAGCACCTGCTTAGTTTAGAAAGGGCTAAAATTGCATCTTGTCATTCTAATTGCTTTTTTCTAGTACATTCTACTTCATACTAGGTTATTTCTATAATCTAGAGTGATTAATGAGTTAAATTAACATGTATCACTTGTAGGTCTTTCCTTTTCTGAGATCATCTATGATTTAAATGAATAATTAATTGTTGAGGCTGTAGCCTGTTAAGTCCAGCTGGTAATAGTGTATCAAGAATTTTGTTTGGGAGCTGGGCCTGGTCTCGCATGCCTTTAATCCCAGCACTTGGGAGGCAGAGGTAGGAGGATCACCGTGAGTTTGAGGCCACTCTGAGTCAACATAGTGAATTCCAGGTCAGCTTGGGCTAGAGTGAAACCGTACCTCAAAAATAAATAAATAAATAGATAAATAAATAATATTTGGATATTTTTGCAAGATAAAGACATTTTCCAGTGTTAGCTCATAGGTGATATTGCTCCATTGTCTTAAAATTTCTGTGGTGATTTCCAGAAATGTCATATAAGCGGTCTCTTGTTAGTTCTTGTTTCCCTTCTTCCTTAATTTGAAGTTCCTAAGTGTCAGAGAAGAAAGAAGACTGGATATTAATATGAGTTGAAAGAGGAATGCTCTTCACTTATTTCTGATTATCATAGGTTGGTAGATATATTATAGATCAGTGATATATTTAAGAACCCTCAAAAATCTCCTTGTCATTTTATTCTGCCTTTTTCATTGATCTTGCAAACATGGCATGACTAGTTCCTTTGAAGTAAGCAGAAGCTATCTCTTCGTATTTTTCACGTTTTAACCCCTCAAGGTAGCTGGCACTAGGGCTTGCCTGAAATCATTTGGAGGGAACTCTCACTGGTAAAACTTGTTGTTTGATACTCTTAATTATTCAAAATTTTGATAGGAGATCTGATTTTGGATAGCAACGTACATAACATTTTGTTATCTGGAACATCTTGCTTATCACACTCCTGGTAGTTGTTGTGTGCAGTTAGATGAGCTCTCAGTGTGGTAATGCATATGCAAGTGCTCTGTGAACTCTCAAACAACCAGGAAGAATGAGAGTCGGTATGGCTTTCTTGCTGACCTTAGATGGTATTTGTCCTTTCCTAAACAAGATGTGGCTGCCAGGTGTGGTGGTGCACTCTGTATCTCAGCACTTGGGAGGCTGAGATAGGAAAGTTATGGATTTAGGACCAGCCTGAGCTATAGAGTGAGAGCTAGTTTGAGGCTATCCTGGGAGATGTTATCTTAAAATAAAATAAAATATGAGCTTGTTGATAGACTAGTGGCAATTTGATCTTGTTATTTATTTGTTTTCATTATTTATTTATTATATTTTGAGATAGAGTCTCATTCTAGCATAGGATGGCCTGGAACTCTTGTAGCTCCAGGCTGGCCTCGAACTCACAGCAGTACTTGTACTTCATCCTTGAGTGCCAGGGTTAGAGGTGTGTGCCACCACACCATGTTTGTTTGCTTTTGAAACAGATTCTTAGTACTTCAAGTATAAGTCAGTATACTAAGAACTAACGACTCTTTCTGCTTTGTAACCTAATCCTGCTGCCGGAAGGATTGATCTGTACCCATGTTCTAAAAGTTTAGGCCCCATGGAGCAGAATAGGTTGGTTTTGAAGTTACCTTTTAAGTTTAAAGCTTAATCATCCTAGCCATTAATTTTTATATATCCTACTTAGAATTAATCAGTGACCTTTCATCAACATTATTTCTGTATTTTTAAAATTAGATTTATTTATTTAATAGAGTCAGAGACAGAAAGAGGCAGACAGAGTGATTATGGGTACCCCAGGGCCTCTTGCCACTGCAAATTAACTCCAGAAACATGTGTCACTTTTTGCATCTGGCTTTCTGTGGGTACTTGGGAATTGAACCCAGGCCTTCAGCTTTGTACTTCCTTATCTACAAATTCATCTACAGTATCACCTACTTACTGTTAGAACAAATTGTTCTCTTTGGAGGAACCCTGTTTACTTAGAGATTATTTTTTAGCAGAGATGATAGCTATAGTTATAATGTCAGTAGCAGCCTGGATTCTCTTCTAAAGAGGTATCTCAAATTTCTCTTTGCTGAGAATATTTAGAGCTGTTATTGTCAATGCTGGTCTATGTTCCTTGTCAAGCTTCCAAAAAACTCTAGATAGTGCTATAGTGCCACCTACTGCTAATTTTATTTCCCACAGGCTGGTAAAATTTTCATGTCCTTTAGGTTGATGAATTTTAAGCAAAAGAGACCATATTAGGTGCCTGGCATACTGGTGCATGCCTGTAATTGCAGCACTCGGAAATGCCAGTACTTGGAAGGCGAAGGAGGAGCATTATGAGTTTGAGGCCAGCCTGGCCACATAGGGCGGTCTTGTCTCAAAAAGCCCAAAACTTGGGGCTTTGGAGATATAGTTCAGTTGATAAAATAGTTACCTCACAGGCATGAGGACATGAATTTGACCCCCAGCACCCAGGTACAAATGCTTAGTGTGGTAGCCATGGACTTGTAATTCTAGCGTTGGGGAGGAGGAAATAGGTGGATCCCTGAAACTTGCTGGCTAGCCAGTCTAACCTATTTGGTGAGCCTCAGACCAGTGAGAGACCTGCTTCAAAAGGGGGTGAATGGGCTTCCTGCAAATGACCCTCTGGCCTCCGTGCACGTGCACATGCACCAGCACACATCTGCTGACCCATACACATATATGCACACATACATGCGCTCTGCCCACCCTCCAACTGGGAACAAAACACAACCCAAGCAGTCAAATGAAACCCAGAACTCACTGAATGAGAATATGCTCTGTACCAGGGTGGAGGTTATTTTTGTAAAAATTTCGCCCCTTATATTCACCAACTCAGAAAATGAATATTGAATAATCTTTACCTTTCTTCCTTCTCTCTCCCTCTCACTTTTTAGAAAACATTTTTATTTTTATTTATTTGAGAGAGAGAAAGAGGTTTGGGGGGGGGTCAGGAGCGGGGGGGGAAATGGCACTCCAGGGCGTAGAGCCACTGCAAATGGACTCTAGACATATGACATATGTGCCATTTTGTGCATCTGACTTATGTGTGTCCTTTGACTTTTCAGTCAAGTGCCTTAACCACTAAGCTATTTCTCCAACCCTTACCTTTTTTTTTTAAGATTTTATTTTAATTTGTTTATTAGACACACACAGAGAGAGAGAGAGAGAGAGAGTGAGAATGGGCATACCAGAGCCTCTAGCCATTACAAACAAATTCCAGACGCATGCGGCACCACGTGCATCTGGCTTAGTGGGACCTAGAAAATTTGAACCTGGGTCATTAATCTTCACAGGCAAGCACCTTAACTGCAAAGTCATCTCTATAGCCCTACCTTTCTTTTTTTAATGATCATGACATAACTAAGCACATTTTGAGGAACAGGCAAAGAAACATTTTATAGTATTTTTACAGTATATTTTATTTTTATTTATATTTTATTTTACAGTATATTTTACAATATACTGTTTTTGTATTCTTGCCACTTTTAGGCTGTGAATATATGTGTATTTATGAGTTTATTTATTTCAATACCATTCCTTCTCTTTTTATGGGGACAAAAGATGAGATTCTTTCTTTATACCACTGATTAACCTATGGCTAAGTGAGTAATTTGTGTGCAAGTACAAAATAACCTTCATTTCTACAAGGAAAGTTATATACAGGTTGGATATTCAGAATAAAACACTGATTAAAAACAGATTAAAATTTGTTTTAACAGGTGTATAATTTGTCTCAGAATATTCAAGAGGATGATCTTCAACACTTGCAGGTATGTCTCAAACAATATATATCAGAGTTGTAAAATTTAATTCTCACTTTCCTATACTTACTTAGGAGCCTATAAAATTTTTTAATGCTATAAACTTTTAAAGTAATGTCTTTTTTTGTAAGTAGAGATTTCTATATATACTTGATATGTTAGCAGATATGAAATGGTTGGCTTTCAAATGATAGTAAAGATTTTGACATCTGGTACTCTGATATAAACCCAGTTTTTAAAATGTCCTCTTTCTGTTTACTTTGTGGTATTATTTTAAATAACTTGATTTAATAGTTATTTACAGAGTATGGAAGACTTGCAATGGAAGAAATCTACCAGAAACCATTTCAGGTAAATAAGTGTTTTGTTACTTGAATAAATTTACCTATGTGAAGCTGTCAGGCTATGTACTTTTTGAGACACAAAGGTGTTATAAACTGTTTTAGCACCAGTTTTAGTGTTACCATTGACAATGTCGTCATTAACTTGGTCCTAGTTGAAGACCAACAGGATAGGAGACACAAGGGAGCATAGAGTGATTCTTAACACTTCCTCTCAGAAGGCAGCACACCTTTCATTAGATGAGATTTAATTCCGATTCAAGGGAGTATAGAGTGATTCTTAACGCTTTCTCCCAGAAGGCAGTACTCCTTTAACTAGATGAGATCTAATTCCAAAACCTAAGGTAGTGGAGGATTAAGACAGTTGTGTCAGATTTCTTATGACTATGATAAACGGCTATAAAGTATTTGCAGTTTTTTTGTACATTATAAACTGAAGCTAATCTTGATATTCTTTGTTTTGACTTCATAAAGAAAAGACACAAGTAATTTTTTTTTTTTTGAGGCCGGGTCTCACTCTAGCCCAGGCTGACCTGAAATTCACTCTATATTCTTAGGGTGGCCTCAAACTCACAGTGATCCTCCTACCTCTGCCCCCCGACTGCTGGGATTAAAGGCGTGCATCAGCATGCCCAGCTCTAATTTAATATTTTTAAGCAACTGTAATTTTTAAATGATTAGTGGTAGTATTGAGTTAGTTGCATTGATTAGGGGAGAATGACTGCCATTTGTCCATCAGTGTATGGAGTTATTCCTCTGTGCCAGCATTACTGGTGACTATGTTAATAGGGCTACATCAGTTCTGCCTTTTTGCTCTGGCTTACACAGTCACTTCTGTGAAAGAGCTGGGCAGTTACGGCTTCATCTTGTGTAATGCTTGAAGTGTGTTGTGCTTGGCCTTTGTCAGTTATCCTGACCTACGGTAATTACACCAATGTCACGCAACAGTTTTGATTTTTTTTTTTCTCTGTCAGTTTTTAGGGGAGGTTAATGCTACTGGCATGTAGTACATAGAGGCCAGAAATACTTCTCAGTATCTCACAATGCATTTAAGAATTAATCAGACTTAATGTCAGCGGTGCTGAGAAATTTTAACACTGTGTGCACAAAACATGTGTGAAAATGGCCTCTATAACACCAACTACACAATCATTTTAGAACTAGCCTTTTAGAGTTATTTGTGTAGATTTAGAATTATGATCTGGGGCTGGGGAAATGGCTCATCAGATAGAGGCACTTGCAAAGCCTGCTGGTCTGTGTTCGATTCCCAGTACCCACATAAACCAAAGTAGTGTGTGCTTCTGGAGTCTGTGTGCAATAGCAAGAGGACCTGTATACCTTACTCTCTTTCTCATACATACAAATAAAAGAAAGATCTGAATATCTCAGCTTGTAACATCCTTTGTTATTGCATGAGTGACTCCTCATAGTCAGTGAGACTGCCACAGAGAGAGGATTACTTGGAAATACTTGGCTTTAGGTACACCCTTGATTATGGTAACCATTTAATTATTGTTACTTTTGCTTTCTAGGGCTGGGATTGGATCTAGGGTCCCATGTACGATAGCGAAGCATTGAGTTATATATAGTCTCAGCCTGTCTACTGTAACAAAGATGATTTCTGGAAGGGAGATTTCAGTAAACGTGGATTTTTCTTAAGATTTTGTAAGAAATGACTTATGTTTTTTTCTGTATGTAGACATTAATGTTTTTGATTCGAGATTGGAGTTACCCTTATGAGCATTCATATGGTTTGGATGGTGGAAAACAGTTTCTTGAAAAGAGATTACAGGTAAGCCCGTTTCCCGGAGGAAAGAGCGCGAGTCCCACGCCGGGCAGAGTGGGAGTGGAGTGGGCCGCCCTGACTTGCTGGCACTTGCAGTCAGCGTTTCAGTGAAGGGAGCATCTAGGGTTGCCCACGTGATGCGACCAAATGAAAAAGAAATTGCGGTCTTGCCAAAGAAGAAAATGCCTTAGATCAATTAAGAAAAACATTTCTTCTAAATCGAACCACCTCTTGATAAATAAACATTTAGAAGACCAATATTTGGGCTTTTCATTTTTATTTATTTTTAAGTTAAGAAAGATTTAGTGGAAGAAAATAAAGCAGAAAGGAAAAAAAAAAGTGCTGAGCTAGCAAGAGTCCTGAGTGGGTAGTCCCTGTTCAGGGCTTACAGAAAAGAATTTGTGGTGTTTTAAAAGATCCACATATTTTCACTCCTATGCAATGTGCTCATGAAGACATTCCTGGGAAATAATCTCACCAAGATCCTGGTCCTGTATTCCTAAAGGTACATAGGAAGCTTGCTGTTAAGATCTTTCTAGATTATATTCCTTCACATACTGAAAAGATACATACAGATCTTTTTATTTATTTATTATCTGCAGTAGGCTTGTAAGATTTTGTTTTGTTTATGGCATTGGTACGTTTTATGTCTCAACCACATTCAACAATTTGGGGTACAGTGTGATTTTCTTATTTCTAATATTAGAATAAGATCATTTTCTTAGTTTTGTATTGTTTGAAAATTGTTTTCAGACCCTTTAGTTTTTTTAGTTTCCTCAGATGAAATGGACACATTGCACATTAGGCCTCTAAGACAAGGTCTTAAACTTCTCAGCGAAGTGATCCATGTAGTCAGAATATTGCTCGTATCATAGGTATGCAGCTTGATGAATTTGCAAAATGAGCTTGATGTATCACATGCTCCCAGAAGCACCCACTTCCATTTACTGGCACCTAAAACCTCTGTCACTTTTAACTGTCTGATTTTGAACTTCTTGTGAGTAGTATCACATACAGAATTCATTCTTTTTGAATTGTTGTTTTGTTTTTGAGACTAAATTACATTGTTGCATATAGTTACACTGAATGAATAGACAGCTTTTATACATTCTAATATTGATGGAAATTTAGGTAGCTTAAAAATAGCTTAATTATAAACAGTGCATATTTTGTTAGAATGGCTTTTGAGAAGAATATTTGGAAGTGTATAAATGATTATCTAGCTATGCTAGTAATGGTTCACATTACCTTTAATATTTCAGAAAATGCATAACAGTCTGTTCTCAAAATTCTGATATCTAGCATAAGTCGTATCATATATAAAAAGAGTATGGAAATCCTAACTCTAGGGTGTTTGACTGCAGTAGAGCTCTTTAACTCCTATTTGTTCAGGGGCTAATCTTTTTATTTGCAGACAAATTAATAGTTTTTTTGTATCATTTTATTGTGTTTTATTTTGGTAAGTACTTTGAAGGTACATTATTTACTAGTTTCTAAGACACAATCACAACTTGTTATACAGGCATTAGATATTATGATTAATTATATATAGTTTTTGTATCTTAGATAATGTACTTAGGGAAAAAATTGGCTGATTTTTGAAATTGATCAGAAGTAGAGACTTACTAATTTTTTGAATTAATAAAAAAAAAAAGCCAGATGAAACGAAAGTTCTGTAGGAGGCTGAGTTGAGAGTAAATGTATGTAAGTATAGATCTGTATATTCATTTTAAATTACAAATTTCTCTTGCCTCTTTCTACCTTTTACCCCTCTCTTTGTATCTATAGGTAAAACAAAATCAACATGAAGAGCTACAGAATGTAAGGAAGCATATTCACAATTGTTTCTCAAATCTGGGTTGCTTCCTTTTGCCACATCCTGGTCTTAAAGTTGCAACTAATCCTAGTTTTGATGGGAGATTGAAAGGTGGGAATTCCCATTCTTGCTAAAGTTAGAACTTAGTGTTTAGTAGCTGAGAGTTTTGTTTCCTTATGTCTCCTGCTAGTCCTATTCTAGTAGGAGAACATCTTACGCTTTGATGACATTTGATAGTCTGTGTTTTCCTCAGATTTTTCTGTGTGTCAGAATTGTTTTGAGTGTGATAACAAAAGGCTTGAGGTTGACACAATAGTTAGAAAAACAATATCTTGAGTGTCACTTTTTTAAAAAGGTTATTGTAGGTACTTCTTGTTGTCAGATTTGTTTTGGTAGTCCACAATTTGAATTTTAAGAATTATGGGGAAAATGGGGCTATAGAGTAGTGGGGACATTATTTTTTATAGGACATAGGGCATATTTAGATAAACTTTTTTTATTTAAAAAAAAGAATCTACTCAATAGACAATGTACCATTATTTCATAAAACAGAATATTATGAGTCCTTATGAATTAAGTCTTCTTTATTTTTTTGGACTAATATGCTTGCCAATATTGTGCCAACAGATATTGATGAAGACTTTAAACGAGAGCTTCAAAATCTGGTTCCATTGCTGCTTGCTCCAGAAAATTTAGTAGAAAAAGAGATAAGTGGATGTAAAGTCACTTGTAGAGATCTTGTAGAGTATTTTAAGGTAAGTGACCTATAAGACTAAATGGCTCTGTCTAAGATAAGAATGTTGTTAACTTAAAAGTCTTCTGGCCGGGCGTGGTGGTACACACCTTTAATCACAGCACTCGGGAGGCAGAGGTGGGAAGATTGCCATGAGTTTGAGGCCACCCTGAAACTACATAGTGAATTCCAGGTCAGCCTGTGCTAGAGTGAAACCCTACCTCAAGGGAAAAAAAAAGGCTTCTGTATGTATAAGAATTTTTTTTTTTAAGTAAAAGTATTTTTCTGCCTTGAATTTAGTGTAGCAACACTTAAGGACATGTAAAGTTACAACACACTGTCTTTTCTAGACAGTGTTTTCATTCTCAGGTTAACTTTTTCTCCATATGTCATGTGGAGAGAGGAACCATTCATACTGTCATTTATGTGATAATGGCAATTGGGACCATAATTCTGCTCCTAAGCTCTCAGAAAATAATCCCTCAAAGCTCTGAGGACTTAATAAGAGAGCTAACCACATCTACAATGGCTGGTGAGTCTAGGAGAGTGAGTTTAAGTTAGAGCTTATCAGGCTTGTGAATCTGGGTAAATGACATTTTCTCTGTATGCTTTACTAGCTTTCCTTTTTTTTTTTTTTCTTTTCTTTTTTTAAAAGTAGCTTTGTAGCTTTCCTTTCAGAATAAGGTTATTGTCAAGGGTTGTATTATTAATAGTTACAGATGTGAGGGAAAAGACAGTTAACTAAGAACATATTTTTGTTCTTGTTTTACAAATTTGATTTGATTTTCATGCCATGTTTGTTTAGCTGTGAATTAAGTTTGAATCAGTAGAAAGTTGATATGAAAGTGTCTTCTCTTACGGACTTCAAAAAACTTTCTTTTTTTAATCTTTATCTACAAATTAGGTAATTTTTCCCCCATGAGTTAAGGTATGATTTGAAATAAAATACTGAGTTAAAGTGTTTTCTAACAGATCTCTTTAAAACATTGGGAGAAGAGAGAATTATGGATTTTATAAAGTCGAGGGCATTGTGAATGGCTTATAAATAGGCCTAAGTTTTTTTTTTGAATAGTGTGAATTATTTCTATATTTTTAATGATTTTGCTGTGGAGATGTAGAGTCAAATTGTGTGAGACATCAGTACAATGAATCTTCTGCCTTTTTAGGCTTACATTAAAATTTACCAAGGAGAGGAGCTTCCACATCCAAAGTCCATGCTTCAAGTGAGTAAGGAAGAGTGCTGTATGCATGTGAATGTGTGTTGGGGGTGGCTATACCTGTTAATGAGGGAGCAATAAAAACTTGCTTTTTTTTCTGTTCCTTATATATATTTTCTTTCATTAATTTTAATTTATAGTCACACTGATGATATATTTTATCTTTTAGGCAACAGCCGAGGCTAACAATCTTGCTGCAGTAGCAGGAGCAAGAGATCTCTATTGCAAAAGTATGGAGCAGGTTTGTAGCTTGTGTGTGAACTTGATTCCAGAGAAGGGCAGAAGGTGTGTGTGTTTGAGCAGGGAGCTAAGGTGTGCCCCTTCAGCTTGTCGTGTCATGTTTTCCTGTAATTTTTTTTATTTATTTAAAATTATTTATTTATTTATTTATTTGAGAGAGACAGAGAGAGAAAGAGGTACAGAGAATGGGCGCGCCAGGGTCTCCGGTTACTGTGAACAAACTCCAGATGCATGCGCCCCCTTGTGCATCTGGCTAACATGGGTCCTGGGGAATCGAGCCTCGAACTGGGGTCCTTAGGCTTCACAGGCAAGTGCTTAACCGCTAAGCCACCTCTGCTGCCCTCCTGTAATTTTTTTAATGACCTCTGCTGGAAATACTCTGTAAGAACATAGTGTACACGGCTCACGTGCAGAACTGTGTATGCATAAAGTCGTCGTTGCACTTCCTGACCTTAAGCTTAGAGTGCTGTTACTAGCAGCCCCAGCTTACGGCAGATAGCACTTTCTGCATTATGCTCGCCCAGCTACGAAAGTATGTGGTATACTCCATCCTTCGCCGACTTTCTGCCAACAGTCTGTGTGGCTGCTTTGCTCTGGTTGATCAGTGGATCCAGAGAGGGCACTGTAAAGTTCTGTCTTCAGCTTTCAGGGACGTACCCACATTTGGAACATCACTTGCTTGAGTTATACACGTAAGAGCTTGTGAGATGTTTATTAAACAACTGTCAAACCGAGCTATGTAAATGGTTTGATTTCTATGAGACTAAAAACTACGAGCCAGAAACTTCTCTCAGGGTTTCTTTCTAATGTGTTCCCCTAATTTGTCTTGTACAGGTATGTGGTGGGGACAAGCCTTACATTGCGCCCTCAGATCTGGAGCGAAAACACCTGGATCTCAAAGAAGTGGCGATTAAACAGTTTCGTTCTGTGAAAAAAATGGGTGGAGATGAATTCTGCCGTCGTTATCAGGACCAGCTTGAAGCTGAAATTGAAGAAACCTATGCAAATTTCATAAAGCACAATGATGGCAAAAATATCTTCTATGCTGCTCGTACCCCTGCCACACTGTTTGCAGTCATGTTTGCTATGTATATAATCTCAGGACTGACTGGCTTCATTGGCCTAAACTCTATAGCCATCTTGTGTAACCTTGTCATGGGGCTAGCACTGACGTCCCTTTGTACTTGGGCTTATGTTAAGTACTCTGGGGAATTCAGAGAACTTGGAACAATGATTGATCAGATTGCTGAAACACTGTGGGAACAGGTTGGTATCTATCTTTTGTTCTACAGCGAATGGTCTCTTGATTCCTTCCTCCTTACCTCTTGTCCCATACAGTATTGGTACAACCTGCTTTCCTTTACATGAGGAACGACATCAAGTCTGCTCTCTGTTTGGGGTGGGTGTAGAATCTATATTAACTGGAGGTTTCTTTTTCTTTAAAGTCATAATTATAACACTTTGCTTAGCCTAAATCTTCGGTTGATTCTTAGTGATGGACCCGATTATGCCTGATAGTGGGCAAGGCTAGAATTGTTAATAATGTCCTTTTTTTGACTAAAGAAAATACTATCAATGAAGAATTTTAAAGGTAAGGAAAAGAATTTTGGAAGCATAGTCACTGCTTTGGGAGGGAAATTTTTCTTCTAACATCAGCGAGCAACAATACAGGAGAGATACTGGAAAGCAGGTCTTCGCTTGCCTTCTCTGAAGAAAGTGCTGATTTATTGGTGTGCTCAAGGAATAGCTCTACAGAGCTTTCTTTCCAAGGAAGTCTTGACATCTGTTCCATGGAGATACACTGGACAAAGCCGAACACCACAGTGGAGATGCCAACATCCATCACAGTCTCTCATATCAAGTCAGAGGTCAGAGTCAGGCTGACACCTTTTGTCCAGAAAATGCCTGCCTAGAAGAGCTATTTGTGTATGTGTCACCTGCCAAGAATATCATGGAAATGATTACCCTGAAGTACTTCAGCATTGTATCAAGGACTTTTATAATTGAAGCTGCAGTTGTTACCGATGAGCAATACACAGCAGGAAGTGTGTTAGGGCTTCAGGTTCAAACCCAAGAAGTAGACATGTTTTAGAAAGCTGGCGTGATGCTCGCTTTCCGTATGGTAATGTGCTTGGGGCTCTGGGAAGCACCCAGCTGTATAACTGGATATTTTTCTCTTTTGAAAAGTACTCCAGCTGGGCATGTGGCACACACCTTTACTCCCAGCATTTGGGAGCCTAAGGTAGGAGGATCACAATCAGTCTAGGCCATCCTGGTGCTACAGAGTGAGTTCCAAGTCAGCCTGGGTTAAAATGAGACTCTGACTCAGAACAAAAACGAAGTATTAAGACTTGTAGTTCGGGTGTGTATATTACATGTATATTAAGTTTAAATTTTTATCTCTTAATAACTACTGTTACATGGACTTTGATATTTTCTCATATAAGGTTGATTAAAAGTTATTACTAGCTCACTTTAAAAAAATCTTTAAGCTTTTGAGTCAGTGAGACTAATTGTCTACAACAGGAATTTCAGTAATTGTGCAGTGTCTTTAGAGACACACTCATCTGTTAGTGATGGTTCTAGGATCTGACAGGCACTGTTACTAAAAATGTGGCTACATGAAAGACTCGTTAAAGGGTGTAAAATTATTTTCAGTATAGTGTCATGAGGTAAGGTTATCCCTAGCCAGAGAAGAGCTGTACTTTGCCAACAAACTTTGTCTAAGTTTCTTTTTATTTTTTTTCCTTTTGCTTCAGAGGAGTCCCAGGAAGGTGAGAAACCTACAAAGTCTCAGATTCTTATATATATATCTTATATAAGACTCTTTAGCTTTGAGGCACTCTGAGTCATTTTTCCTAACAAATCACTCCGTGTTTTAGGTGTTTTCCAAACTGTTTGAAGTTACTAGACGTCGAGTGGCCCATCGTGCTCTTTCATCAGCACAGCGACAGAGACTGTCATCCAACAATAACAAGAAGAAAAATTAGACAGTGTTTTTAGCTTTCTTCTCTATCTGAAGTGTTCACACTTACACATGTAGGACAATAAGCAGGACCGTCCTGCTTACATGCTGTGTACATACCAGATTTGATGCTGCATATAGGGTATGGAATTGCACATCCATCTCATAGGATCTGTAAATGGTTTGAATGAGAGGAAAGTAACTTTTATTGCATTATAAAATGTCTAACTGCATTATTTGTAGCATCATAATATTTTTGGGGAGAATCATCTTTTTATTTCTCACATTCCTGGTTATTTTTGTCATTGCTTTGAATTGAATTTTTATATCTATTTTTATATGTAACTCTTTTTTTACCTCATGTTTTTGTTTGTTTTGCACATCTCTCATACCACAGGTATTGAAGCCCCTGGGTGATAATTTGATGGAGGAAAACATAAGGCAGTCTGTAACAAACTCTATCAAAGCAGGCCTGACTGACCAAGTGTCGCATCATGCCCGATTAAAGACAGACTGACAGTTCATCTCCTCATGGACTCCACTCTCCCTTTTTTTCATGCTTGCTGTACAATGAGAACTCAAGTAAAAATAAACCAAAGTTTACAATCAACTGCAGAAGTAGTTTAGTATAACTGGCTTCACAGATGGCTGCCACAGAGTGTGAAAACTGTTTGTTGGTTTTAAGAAACATTCTTTTAATGGCTCCTGAGACCTGGTGATTGGCTGAGGAGCATTAGTTTATCATGCACACTTGTGCCATGTTTAATTCTTTTCTTTCTTTCTACTTAATCTAATGTTAGTGAAATTTGTCTTATGTAAAAGGATATTTCAGGGAAATATTTTAAGAAATCTATTTAGAATCTCTTTATTATAGTGTCCCATTGAAATTTTAATTTTTAGAGAATTTATGAATCACTGTATCAAGAATCAGATCAGAATGACAATGAAGCCTTTATTGAGCCACATTAAAGTATATATTGCTTTACTGCCTTCAATACCAGTATTACATAAATGCATGGATCAGAAACTTCATGAAAATTACATCACAACTCGTAGCTAAGAAAGTAATTCTGAGGTGTACATTTGTCTTGCCTTTTAAAATTTATAGCCCTGCCCTAAAAGGAGATGCATATCTGGGAAACTGAACTGTCTTTTTGCAGTTTAGCCTTCATGTACATAAAATATGCCATTAATTTTATTGGGGGAGAAATTCCATCCAAAAATGTTGCCTACAGCTATGAGTTAAGAGTGTTTGTACAGTGTGTAGCTTTTATTTTCTAAAATCACAGATAGGGCATGTACATGGATTATAAATATATAAATACAATTTTGTATTAAAAGTTTTGTAGTTTATGGCAAAATCTGGTTCTGTGGTAGGCTTATAAGTACAGTCCCTGTGAAAGGAATGTTTGTGGCTCACGTCAGTGTGAATGCATAGACAATTTGAAGTTTTGATATATTTGTGATATTTATCTTCCTTGAGCACTGCAATCTCACCCCTAAGGGAACTCAATGGGAATGTTTATTGTGACTTGTCCTCTGTTGTATTTTAAAGTTATTTCCTGTAATTTATTTTCAGTACATAATTAAAATTTTGTTGTATATATAAAATGAAACTTGTGGTTCTTTTCAAGGGAATTCTTCAAGTATATTCCACTCCATAATTCATATTTGTTTATATTGAAAAATGCATGAGCAGGATACACCCAAGCTGAGAGCTCAAAGGTATTGTACTTCAAAGCTAAGCTTGTAAAAAATTATTTTTCTGTGTCTATATATGTGAGGGAATGTTTGTTGTGAGTTAGCCTAGCTGGAGATTTACTACTTCACTTACGCTCTGTCCACACTCTCCTTTCCTCCCTCCTTCCCTCACCCCTCCTCCCTCCCTGCTCTTCCTTCCCTCCCTCTTTCCCTCCCTCCTTCCTTCCCTCTGTGTGCATGTGCGCGTGCCTGTGTTTTATGTAAGGTGAAGGTTTTTTTCAGTGCTTTTGTAACTTTGTTTAGAAATACCCAACCATCTCCATTTGGTTTTTGAGTGGAGAAAATTGAATTACTGAGTTGCATGCATGGAAGGTCTAAGTTTACTTTGGCTAAGATCTCTTCCCTCCTCCCCCATTCAAATTCTGTTTTATCTGGATTGTATTTGTTTTCACTGTATTAAATTGCAACTTCTCATCTGTTCTTAAACATAAAGAATTCATCTGAAAAGTGTCTCTTTATTATTTCTTTTCCGACTCAGTTTTATGAATCATATAAACTTTTTAATGAATGAAAAAATACATGGTAAAATAAAAGATTTGTTGTATAATAGCATTTGTTCTGGGGTTCAAAACTTATATAGCTTATTTTTTTAAATTATTTGTGTGTGTGTGTATGTGTGTATGTTTAACACCAGATATTTGTGCCACTCTGTGCATCCATCTTATGGAGACATCTTGGGAACTGAACTCTGGGCTGGTAGGCTTTGCTAGCAAGTACCATTATAACCACTGAGCAATCTTCACAGACCCTAGTTTATCTTTTAAAAAACAGTGAACTGTAGACCATTAAGTCCCATAGTGTTTTATATGTTAAGGAGAGTGTTTTCTCTAAAGAGAATATAATTTTCTAGAGGATTCCAAGAAAGTAGTTTCAACTGGAAGGCTCTGAACATCATTAAACAAGCAGTGAAAAGGATTAAAAATAAAACTGCTCAATGAGATAACAACCTTGGTGTTAGTATATTTTCTTATTTCTTTTTTTGAGACAGGGTCTCATGTAGTCCAGGCTGACCTCAAACTCACTATGTAGCTGAGGATAACCTTCAACTTCAATTTCTGATCTTGTTTCTACCTTCTAGGTGGGCTGCCGTGCCTCGTTTTTGTGGTGCTGGGGATTGAACATGGGCCTTTGTGTACGCCAGGCATGCACTTAACCTGCTGAGTTACAGCCCCCAGCACACAGGGTTCGTATATTTCCTGTGGTGTGGCTCAACATAGTAGGTTTTGTGAAAAGGTAGAAGGTTTTTCCCAATGACAAAAGATTTATCGTCCTGTGGCTTACATAAGTTACTTTTGTGACAGGACCAGTTAGTCATTTGGGACCCTGCCATTACTTATTTCTCATGAGGATTGCTAGTCTTCCTTCTAAAGATTCTTTGTAAAATTCAATATTAGTGTTTCACTTTTGAGAGGTAGATTTTTATTTGTTTGTTTGTTTGTTTGTTTCAAGGTAGGGTCTCACTCTAGCTCAGGCTGACCTGGAATTCACTATGTAGTCTCAGGGTGGCCTCGAACTCATGGTGATCCTCCTACCTCTGCCTCCCAAGTGCTGGGATTAAAGGCGTGCGCCACCACGCCCGGCTTAGAGAGAGGTAGATGTTTAAACGCTGAGCTGGGTTTTACTTTACCTGCAGAATTGGACTGGGAAGGCTAGGCACTTTTGTCTAGGCAAGAGTGCTATTTTAGTTATGCTGTCCCACTATAGGATTTTTAAAAAGTTTGGTTTTAACTGGTTTAAGGAAGGACCCATTAAGACATACTATAAACTTTCAGAAAGCATTGTGAAGGGGCTATTAGGGTTTGCTGCATAAATATCCAAAATAGTCTAATGGAAAACATTTGCTTAGCTCTTTAGAAAGGTACTAAATAGACTTTTGGTTAGTAGCTTAACTGCTAGTGTGAGTTCTGTGTATCTCTTGCATACATCTAGGCTTTGCCCTCAATTCTTACCTGCTAATTTGACCAAATTGATATATGTATGTTAATGTTCTGGTCTTACCATAGTTTGTAGTTTGATGTTGAAAATCATCTTGGAGAGTTGGCAGCTGTGCTTCTAATAGCCATCTTCTCTCTTGGCCAGAGTTTACAGATCATATGACTGTCTTGTTTGGAATCTGTCTGGCGCCTCTGCCCTTGTGAGAACTGACTGAGGAATTCTCCAGTCGTGTGGCTCAAAGCTAAATTAGGGCTTTTCTAAGGATTGTCATTTTTATCTACTTAGGTCTTATGTTAGATACTAGGTACTTTTTCTGTCCTTTAGATTTATTTCATAAAATTTAGGTTAATAAATTGAGTTGTCCTTAACATAGTCCAGTGAATTATAGCTTCTATATTCTTCTATAGGTTAGTGACTTTTGGGGCCAAAGATAGCAGTAGACTAGGTCAAAAGTGCCTAAAGATATGTATAAAACAAGACCTGGGTTGGGGATAACAGCTATTGCTCATTAAAAAAAATATATATTTCCATATATATATTGGAACTCTTCATACTGTGACAAGTCCTGGGAAGTAGGAGACCTTTGGCAGAAGTCTCATACCCGGGCATGGTAACGCCCGCCCACAATCGAGGCAGGAGAAGAGAATTCAAAGCTGGCCCGGGCTTCATAGTGAGGCCCTGTCTGAAAAACCAGACGCAGAAGAGTGAGATGGTATGAGACCTCAGATGCAGAAAAGCACCATCGCCAGCTCAAGAGTCCGCTCAGACTTGGCCACGTTGTGAGAAGCACTGAAAAGCGGAGAAAACAAGACTTTTAAAACTACTGGAACAAGATGAAAGTTGTCCATGGCATTATTTGTAAGAAAACGACTCAGCCGCATGGTGGTGCCTGTTTGTCATAACAGCACTCAGGAGGCTGAGGCAAGAGGACTTCAAGTTCTAGCACAGCTCAGGCTATGTAGGAAGGTCCTGTCTTCAAAAGGGTGCGGCTGGGAGGACGGTTTAGTGGTTAAAAGGTGCTCGTATGCAAAGCCCGTTAGCGCCCGGTTTGATAAACAACCACCTGCAGGTGGATGCCAAAAAGTTGCACAAGAATCTGGTATTTGTTTGCAGCTGCCATACTCATGTGCACACACATGTACAGAAATGAATTTAAAAAGAGAGAGAGAGAGAGAGAGAGAGAGATGGCTTAGCAATTAGGTGCTTGTTGGCAGAGCCAAAGGACCTAGGTTTGATCGATTCCCCAGTATTCGCCTAAAGCCAGATGCACAAGGTGGCATATGCATTTGGAGTTCGTTTGCAGTGATTAGAGGCCCTGGCATGCCCCTTCTGTATTTGCCTTTCTCGTAATAAATAAATAGACAAAGACAAAAGAAAAATTCTTGGTCCTCAGACTATATCCCTCATAAGTAACCATTACTGAGTTTGGTATATACAGTATTGTAGTCTTTACTCTGCCTCTTGGCATGTCTTGTGTGCAAATAGTACACTTTTTTCAGATCTTTCTTTCAACTTAGTTTTGGTTGGCATACAGAGATTTAGATATCATACATTCTGGTGCTTTCACATTTTCACTAGACATGAAAATAATACTGTATAGTATGCATGATAGTCTTTCATATGACTTGGCTATTTTCCTAGGTAAGTGTTTAATAATCAAATAATTGCTTTGCTTCTTCTAAAGGTGGATGCTTTTTTTCTTTTTCAATTTTTGAGTTAGGATCTCACAGTGTTGCCTTAACCTTCTGAATAACTGGGTCTGTAAGTGCATGTCACCATGCTTGGCTCCAAGAGAGATGGAGTTTGAGAACAGCTTGGATCACTGATGAGAGTTACCTTTTTTTTTTTTTTAATCACAGCTCCTTGCTTACCACAGGATTGCCAAGAGAATCAGTTAGTAAAATTTGAAAGGTACTGGCTTAGTAGGTATAGGAGCAGAACATTGTTTTCTCAGTTTTGTGTGTGGTAAGCTTCTGACTGGCCAACGATACTTGAAGCTTCTCTGTGACTTACTTTTTTTATCCTTTGTCATTTGTGCTGTTGAGTGGTTTCACCGCCCACCAGTGATGCTGGGTTTTGTTCTCTGGACTTGGAGCACACTGAGCAGCAGCTTCAGCCTTCTTAAAAACCTGACATGGCTATCTGGTGATTAGTAAATATGTCTGTAGCCACTGACAAGGAAGGTCACCTAACATGGCGTAGCGTAGCCTTACAGAACATGGAGACTAAACCACGTATCGCCCAGAACTGGAAAAGTGCTAAGATTTCAGCTCTCGGAGAAGATGGTGGACTTTATAGAGTCAAAGCGAGCTTTGTTCCAAGCTTTCTGAACTGAACAACATAATGGTTGAGCCTCAGCTGCTTCACCTGTGAAATGGGAAGAACACCTGCTTTTCAGGGATCTTAGGAGGATGTGTGATGAGATGCATTGAAATCTTAGTAGACATTTCTTCAAATCTTTGTATGGGGATGATATTTGTTAAAAAGAAAAAAGCACCAAAGTGTATCTCTTTGTAACTTTGCACCTTCTGCTTTCTAAAAAATAAATGATGAATTTTGGAGGATTGTGGTCATTGCTGTTTTGTCCATGGAAGATAGCATTTATCAGTATTTTTTCTCAACTACATTAAGATCCTTGGAAATACTTGTAATTTGTTTTTAGTCTTCTATAGTTTTTTGTACATAGTAAATGCTGAGAATATTTTTAAATGGACTGACACCAGGTACGGTGGTGTGTGTCTTTAATCCCAGCACTTGGGGAAGGTGTTTAGGAAAGGTAGGAAGTGAAAAGGGGAAAGACTCCGCACAGCAGCAGAGATAGGCTTTATTTGGGAAAACTTGAGAACGGCTCTGGCCAGACAGGTTAGAAGATATGTTTCCCTTACAGACTAGGGGATAGTCCACCTTGCCTCAGGGTTTGGGCCATTTCAGGGAGGTGATAAACAGGTGATTTGGGCCATTCCAGGAAGGTGATGACTGGGGGAGGGGGGTGGTCTGGGTCATTCTTGGGAAATAGTTTTAACCAAAGCAGTCAGTCCAAAAATGTGAGACATTCTGGTTCTAACATTCCCAACTCTGTCATTGTATAGGAAATCGGGGAAAACACATGTTTAACCTGTTAACTCAATGCCTATGGCAATGTTAATAGTCCATGAAACTGTACTTACAGCACTTCAAGGAGTCTTCTAGGCCAAGGTTTCAAAGCTTTCCACATTCCTCCCATAAATCAGTCCCAAAAATCCAAAAGGCACACAGTCAGGTTTCTAGCAGCAAGGACCCCACTTCTCATTACCAATTTTACTGCTGCACTTAGCTTCATGTTGCTTTTACAAAGCACCCAACCAAAGCAGCTTGTGGGGGAGGGAATGGTTTATTTTGGCTTATAGACTGGAGGGGCAGCTCCGTGATGGAAGGGGAAAATGTGGCATGAGCTGAGGCCGGACATCACCTCCTGGCCAACATCTGGTAGACAATAATACCAGGAGAGTGCACCAAACTGTGGCAAGGGGAAGCTGGCTATAACACCCATAAACCCGCTCCCAACAATGCACTGCCTCCAGGGGGCTCCACTTTCCAAATTGCCACCAGCTGGGGACCTAGCTTTCCGAAAACATTAGGTTATGGGGGCATGTGAATCAAACAACCACAGTTAGGCTGTGATTGAAATAATCCTGGTGTAGCAGTTACCTTCTCATTGCTGAGAAGAACAGCCAACCATAAACAGCTTATGGAAGGAGAGGGTCTCTTGCCGGCTTTGAGGGGATGTTTCACCATGGTAGGGAAAACACGGAGCCTGAAGCTGCCTCATGCTGCCACATAGTCAGCAAGAGAAAGCGTCGGGAGTGAGTTTACTGGCACAGGATTATAAACTCCCAGTCAGCCCTCAGGAGCACACCTCCTCTAGCAAGGCTCCTTCCAAAGACTACCAGCTGGGATTAAATACGAGGCCTCATCACAAACATAAGGGGGCTGTGGGAGACACTGCTTTCAAACTACCACATTCCTCCCCTTACCCCCATCGATTCATGGCTATCTCATAATGTAAAGTGCACTCAATCAAATCGAAAACAAATCCTTATAGTCTTTGCCAGTCCCAGCACTGTGCAAAAGTCTTATCTTGGATTCAGGTTAATATATCTTAACTGAGGGCCCTGTAAAGGCAAAACACCAGTTAATAAACTTCCAACGTATAACAGAACCGACATGATGGAATATTTCCATTCCACAGTGGAAGAATGGGGCAAGCTTAGGCCAATTGCAAGATAGAAAACCAGCTGGGCAAGCATCAAATCTTGCAGCTCCTGGAACTCGTGATGAAATCCTCTGAGCCCCAAAGGGTTGTGGCAACTCTGCCCTTCCAAGTGTGCTGCTGGTAGTCAGGGCAGCGTCCAACCTGAGCCAGCAGTTCTTGGAGGCCATTGTCCTGGCATCTCCTACATCCTGGAGTCTCTCCTGCAACTCAGAGTTCATCTTCAACGGCTCCATGCCATGGCCTCCATGCAGGGACTTCAGTCCTGCTTGGTATTGCCCAGTGGGCACCTTCAGAGCTGTGTACATGTCATGACCTTTCTGGCATGTTAGTGATTCCAAAACTTGTACAAGGTAGGGCTACACTGCCAGGGGTAGGGAGATGAAGCACAGCTTTGAGGAGCAGGAAACTCCAGTATTCTTTCAAAAGAATCAGCACTCCTGTTGTCCCAAGGTTGAGCAGCCAGCCCATCTGCAACTGTGGTAATCCCTGAAACAATTAGAGCCAAAGAAGCTGTAATCTCTGGATCGCAGCTAAAACCTGTCACGCCTCCTGTGCCAAACTTCACATCTTTCATACCCTGCTGCTCTGTTTTCCTCTGCCAAACACACCAGACCATTGCTGCTTTTTTTTTTCTTTCTTTTCTTTTCTTTTTTTTTAGGTAGCGTCTCACTGTAGCCCAGACTGACCTGGAATTCACTATGTAGTCTCAGGGTGGCCTCCAACTAACAGTGATCCTCCTATCACTGCCTCCCGAATGCTGGGATTAAAGACATGCACCACCACGCCCAGTTCCATTGCTTTTAAATTCAATTTATTCAAGTTCTCAGGCCATGGGCAGAATGCAGGCAGTCTCTGCCTCTGGCCTAGTTCCCAATAAAGTCCTTTTTCCACTCCAAAGCCTCATGAGCCAAACCTCCATAGTCGACCCTTCACTGTATTTTGGCCCTTCAAACACTCTCCAGAATGGCCCATTAAGCTCTGCTTAAAGCATTATAAAGCTTCTCTATAGTCTAAAGTTCCAAATCTGTACATATTTCTTTTGCAAACCAGTTCCAAAAGATTAAAACCCACATGGTCAAGTTGATGACAGCAGTGACCCCATTTTCAATGCCAATTTTCTATAGCAGTTACCTTCTTGCTGGGATAAAACATCTAATCAGAAGCAGTTGATGGAAGGCAAGAGTTTAATTTGGTTTACAGGATTTTTTAAAAATTTAATTCTTTAAAAAATTTATTTGAGAGAGAAAGAGTGGGGGTGGCAGGTTCCCTAGCCACTGCAAAAGAACAGAGGCATGTGCTACCACGTGCCTCTGGCTAACACGAGGAGGGAAATCAAACCTGGGTCCTTTGGCTTCGCAAACAAGTTCCTTGACCGCTAGGCCATTTCTCCAGCCCTGACTTACGGTTTTCATGGGAAGTTTCATCATGTCAGGGAAAGCATAGCTGGGTATCACATCACAGCAGCGGAGAAGTAGAGAGTGAGTTAGCTAGCACCGGCAAACTGGGCTGGACTACAAAATCCCAACGGCTTCCCCCAGTGACACCCTCCAGTAAGGATATGCCTCTCAAAGCCTTCATCAGCGGGACATAAAATACGAAGCTTAGGGGCTGGAGAGATGGCTTAGCGGTTAAGTGCTTGCCTATGAAGCCTAAGGACCCTGGTTCGAGGCTCGATTCCCCAGGACCCACGTAAGCCAGATGCACAAGGGGGCGCATGCATCTGGGGTTCGTTTGCAGTGGCTGGAGGCCCTGGTGCGCCCATTCTCTCTCACTCTCTCTCCCACCCCCCTCTGTTGCTCCCAAAGAAATTAACAAAAATAAACAACAAAAATAAAATATGAGGCTTAATCACAAAGGCATGAGGCTATGGAGGACATTTATATTCAGACCACACTACACCAGGTAAGAGATAATGACAGCTAGTAGGAAAGCAGATCTTGGGAATAGAAAGTTATGAGCAGTCTAAGACGAGATTGGGCACATTCAGGGTGGTGTGGCCATCGACCAGTCTATTTCTTGGGTATGAGGCATGTTGCTTATCTTTCTTTCCTCTCTTTATTTACTTCTTTCTTTATTACATTTTATTGAGATAGGCACTCATTCTACCCCATGCTGACCTCAAACTCTATAATCCCAGACTGGCCTCAAATTTACAGCGATCCTCCTACCTGTGCCTCCTGCATACTGGGATTAAAGGTGTGTGCCACCTCACCTGGCTCTACTTGTATTATTTCTAGTCTATTAAACAGGGACTTATAATTTTCAAAGATGAGGAAACTGAGGTTGAGCCAGGCAAAACGAATTGCCCCTAAATGGGGAATCCACTCAATTAAAGTAGGAAGGGGATCACAGTCTGTAGACACTTGGCAGGATCCTTGGGGAATCTGGACTAGGCTTTCTTGGAACCACACATCAGAACAGAATGTACCCAGTGTAGTCTCACAGCCTCTGCTGGGAACATCAGCTAGGACTTCATTACCTGAACACTCACTTCTAAGAAATATTTATTTTGAACCTGGAGATCTGGTTGACAAAATGAATGTGCATGTTGATGTTCTAAGAAATTACTCTAGGCTGGAGAGATGGTTTAGCGGTAAAACACTTGCCTGTGAAGCCTAAGAACCCCAGTTCGAGGCTCAAGTCCCCAGGACCCACGTTAGCCAGATGCACAAGGGGGCGCACACGTCTGGAGTTCGTTTGCAGAGGCTGGAAGCCCTGGCATGCACATTCTCTCTCTCTATCTGCCTCTTTGTCTATTGCTCTCAAATAAGTGAACAAAAATTAAAAAAAAAAATTACTCCAGAAAGGCCAGCCTGGAGCTACTGAGTGAATACCAGGGCAGCCTGGGCTAGAGCGAGAGCTTACCTCATACAAAAAAAAAAAAATAAAAATGAAGGAACCTGGGGAGGACAACTCTCTTAAAGCTTTCTCATTGCCACTTGCCTCTGGAAAAGTTACTGCAACTCTCTCGCCACGTCACTTTCTTTTTAGACAACCCTAACAGACTGGCCTTTTTTCTTAGTGTGTGAGAGAGGTGGGAGGGGGAGAGAATTGGCTCGCCAGGGCCTCCAGCCCCTGCAGTTGAACCCGACGCATGCAGCCCCTTGTGCGCATGCACAACCTTGCATGCTTGCATCACTGTGCATCTGGCTTACGTGGGACCTGGAGAGTCAAACATGAGTCCTTAGGCTTCCCAGGCAAGCACCTTAACCGCAAAGCCATCTCTCCACCCCTCTTGCCTCATCTTCGTCACATACTAAATGACAGCAACAATGATGGAACCTACTTCATAGCTGAAGATGATCTGAGAAAATACACAGAAGACCTTGGCTGGTGCCCTGTAAAGGTTCTATCAGTGGAAATTGTTGTTTTCTAGAGTTGAAAAAAAAAAAAAAAGAATGAAAGAAAACACACACACACACTTTTAGAATTCAGGAGGAATAGGGAGAATTGCTGTAAGTATGAGGCCAGCCTGGCCCTATGTGAGTTCCAGGCCAACCTGAGTTACAGTGTGAGATCCTGCACCCTGCAAGGACAATAAAAAGAAAAGAAAAGAAGGAAGGAAGGAAGGAAGGAAGGAAGGAAGGAAGGAAGGAAGGAAGGAAGGAAGGAAAGAAAGAAAAGAAAAGAAAATTATATGTGAAAGGTGGAAGTCATACTTGGGGTGTGTTTGAAGCACGCATGGTGTCAGAGTTAACTGCAGTCCACCCCCAGCCCAGCATTAGCCTGTTCTTTCAATCTTCCAATCTCCAACGTGCACAACACCGTGCAGACCCGCCTTGTACAAAACATGCCATTTCCTCCCATAAAGGGAAGCTTAGGTTCTGTTGATTGCAGTCAGTTCTAATTTTAGGACTTTGATGTTTATCTGTCTAAGCACAATCCCATCACCCTTTGGAAACGGAATAAACTATAAAATTAATCAAGAGAATTGGTGTACCATCATGGGGGAAGGGAAAAGTAGTATGAAAAGCATTAGCATATACACTTGTCCTTAGGCTTCACGGGCAAACACTTAACCACTAAGCCATCTCTCCAGGCCAAAGTCCTTTCTCCAGCCCTCTTTAAATCTTGGTATTGTGCCTGCTCAGAGTTCTAAGCACACCTTTCCTACCTGTATGTTAATTTATTGACACATACATTAAGTTTATTACAGATACTTGCTACATGCTAGAGCACAGTGTTGAGTCACCCACCCAGACTCTGGCCATAGCCTTTACTTTCTTGCTAGGGAGGCAGCTAATGTAAAACACTTGGTGACATTAGTAAAGTGTGTCATTCTCCGAGACTCCAGCAGGGGGCAGACGAAGTTCATCTACAAAATCATTCTGGCAGACGGTACCTTTGCTTTTGAGAAAAACTAGAATCTGGTTTTGCATTTATGCTCATTTCTTTATTTTCGAATTTCTCTATTTTCGAATTTCTTTCTCTCTTTTTTTTGGGGGGGGGAGGTTGTTTTTCAAAAGACCACTCACTCCAGCCCCGGCTGACCTGGAATTCATTTGTAGTCTCAGGGTGGCCTTGAACTCATGGTGATCCTCCTACCTGTGCCTCCCAAATGCTGGGATTAAAGGTGTATGCCACCACACCCGGCTCTTTCTGTCTTCTTTATTTGAGAGGAGAGAGCAAGCGAGCAAGAGAGAGAAGGAGATTGGGCAGACAAGGGCCTCTTGCCCCTGCAAACGACTCCAGATGTATGTGCCACTTTGGGCATCTGGCTTTAGATGGGTATTTGGGAATTGAACCCAGACCATTTGGTTTTCAAGCAAGCACTTTATCTGCTGAGCCATCTCCCTGCTCTGTGCTTGTTTCTTACTTGACTTTAGGTACAACTGATTGTCAAGTCTGGGGAAAAAAAATAAAGTACAGGTACATTTCACATTTCGGAGTAACTATTTGTTTTCGGGACTAATTCCTGGAATAGCTCTTTTCATAAAGGGATTCTACTCTGGTTCCTCTGAAAAAAATAAAGAATATTAAGTGATTTCAATATTAATTTAGTTTGTTTTTCAGAAATCTGAAATTTTACTCAAGCGTTTACTTAATTGGAACAGCAGCCACATTTCTGTGTTGCTAAGAGGATGGGTAAAGAAGCCTCAGTCCTGTTAGCTAATCTTGTGTCTGATTCAGCAATAATGACTTTTCATGCCTGTTGTAGCATCATTACGATCCTTGCCAAGGGCTTCACTCCACCAAACCACCCGATGAATGTGTGTTGGACCCTGAGGGAGCTGGGCTTAGGAAATTATTGCAAAAACAAAACTCTAACAAAATTCTAAACAAAAGTTAGCAAGCAAAGTCCAATACAAAAGTATTTTTTAAAAAACCGAGGTTAGAGAGATGACTCAGTGGTTAAGGCGCTTGCCTACAAAGTCTAACGACTTGATTTCAATTCCCCAGTACCCAAGTAAAGCCAGACGCACAAAGTATCTGGAGTTTGTTTGCAGTGGCTGGAGGCTCTACCTCTCCTATTCTGTCTGCCTCTCTTCTACCTCTCTCAGCTTGCAAATAAATGAAAAAAAAAAGTATCAGAAAACCAAAAAGGGGGCTGGGGATACAGTTTAGTGGTTAAGGCATTTGCCTATGAAGCCTAACAACCTACGTTTGATTCCCCAGGACCCACATAAGCTGGATGCACAAGGTGGCACATGTGTCTGGAGTTCATTTGCAGTAGCTAGAGGTCCTGGTACACCCATTCTATCTGCCTCCTTCTCCTTCTCTTTCTTGCTGTCCAATAAATAAGTAAATAAATTTAAGATTAATTTAATTAATTTATTTATTAGAGACAGCAAGGAAGAGACAGAGAGAGAAAGAGAGCAAGCAAAAATGGGCACACCAGGACCTGTAGCCACTGCAAACGAACTTCAGATGCATGTACCACCATGTGCATCTTGGTTACATGGGACCTGGAGAATTGAACCTGGTTTCTTAGGCTTCATAGCTATGCACCTTAACTGCTAAGCCATCTCTCCAGCCCAATATTTTTTTTTATTTTTTGGTTTTTCGAGGTAGGGTCTTACTACAGCCCAGGCTGACCTGGAATTCACTATGGATTCTCAGGTGGCCTCGAACTCACGGCAATCCTCCTACCTCTGCCTCCCGAGTGCTGGGATTAAAGGCGTGCGCCACCACGCCCGGCAATAAAATATCTTTTTTAAACCAAAAAGGTAAACAGGTATAGTGGCTTGTACCTATATCCCCAGCACTTGGGAGGCAGAGGTAGGAGTCCAGCCTGGGCTACAGAGAGAGGCCCATGTCAGTCAGGAATAGAGGGAGACCTTGCCTTAAAACAAACAAAACCAAATAAAAACAAAAGGGGCTGGAAAGATTGCTTAGTGGCTAAGGTGCTTGTCTATGAAGCCTAAGGATCCAGGTTCAATTCCCCAGTACTCAAGTAAGCCAGATGTGCATTTGTAGTGATTGAAGGCACTGATATGCCCATTCTCTCTCTCTGTCTCTCTCTTTTTCTCCAGCAAATAAATAATTTTTTTAAAAAAGGTTAAAAAACAAAAATATGGAAATTAAGTTCAGCCATGAAAAGGATATTTATTAAATACAGCAGATGAAAAAGAAAAGCTACATTACAATAGACAATTAAAGGCATTTCATAAAATTTAGCAGCAATCACTAAAAACACACCACGTAAAATAGCAGAATAAAGCTTTTTAAACATAGAATCTATCAAATAATGAAATGTTGAGGCTATTTCAAAATAGGAACAAGTCAGGCTTGTCTGCTATTGTTTTGGAAGTGTTAGGTAATGCAATAGGTAAATGTGTATAATATTGGAGCAAACAAGATAAATCAACTCTTTTTCCAGAAAATTTAAGTATATATTTAGAGTTTAATAGCTTAAATAATATAGGGAAAATAGAATTTGGTAAGGGGGTTGGGTATGTGAAACAGAAAATAGCCACTTCCTTTTCTCTAAAAATAAAGAAGCTTGGTGCGGTGGCACACACCTTTAATCCCAGCACTGGGGAGGCAGAGGTAGGAGGATCGTCATGAGTTCGAGGCTACCCTGAGACTACAGGGTGAAGTCCAGGTCAGCCTGGGCTACAGCGAGACCCTGCCTCAAGGAAAAGAAAGAAAGAAAGAAAGAAAGAAAGAAAGAAAGAAAGAAAGAAAGAAAGGAAGAAAATTAATAGAAACTAAAGTGAAAGAAACTTAGAAATAGAAGTAAATTCCATTGTTGATAGAAACAATACCAACAATTCTTAGGAATGAATCTGATGAGACGGGTAGAAGACACACATAGGGGAAAAGGTCAGCCTGGGCCATAGAGTCAGTTTGAGGCCTGCCTGAGCTACCTAGCAAGATAATGTCTAACAGACCAAATGGTTGAACCTTCACCAGGCCCTTAGAAGGAACACCGGATTCACAAGGCCCTGGAAAGGATATGACGAAAACTGACCATTATCTCCTCCTGTTTCTGTTTCTCTCTCTTCCTCTCTATCCCTCCCTCTTCTCTCTCATCTCTCTATCTCTTTTATATCACTTATCCTTTTCCTCCTTCTCTTTTTGAGTGCTGACCAAACTACCGGTACCAGCAGGCAGATATCATCCACAATGAGCTTTTGATCACAGAGACCTACAAGGTCTCCCCAAAGGAGACAGATTTATGTCAGAGTGCTTGACGACCCACCATAGATTAGAGGTAAGACCCTGCTGCTGAAGACACCATACACTGTTGGTATGTATCATGGAGCAACATGTCTGGAAGCTGGAAGAGAGTCAGTCCCCAGACAGTTAGCATGTCTAGTGCCGGAAGGTGCTACATGAGTGACTGGGAGAAAATGACCTATAATATCTCTCCAAGCAACGCATGGTCTAACCTACCTAGCAGCAAATAACCTGACGTAATGCTCACACAAATGCAATAGTGGCACATAGCCATGGTGGGAAACCAACTGTTCTTGATTTGGCTAACTGATCTCAGTGGAATGGAATCCATAGCTGGAGCTGGGAAACAAGTTAGAACCATATCCAACAATGAGCCCGCTCTCCACTAAACTCTCACTAAAACTAATGGTTATCACATTTATTAGGTGCTAACTTTACTCTCCATTGGAAAATCTGCTTATCCTTTTCCGACAGACGCAGATCCTATGGAGAGAACCACCCCATCATAACTCAACAGGGCCCCAGCTGAAACTAAGAGTAATTGGGGAAACAAGCAAGAATGATGTTTTCTTGATGAACTGGGAACCAGCACAATGGTGAAAGAGATAGACACAGAGAACAATCAACCCCTACCAAACCAGATATCCAGAGACACAGAGGCTCCCAAGACCTCATCACTGAAGCAGACCTAAAAGGAACCCAATGTGGCTCAGGGAAATTTGGGGAAGAGGGGTGGAAAGGATGTCAGAGCCACACGTTGGGTCATGACACTCAGAGACATTGCCTCCTACCCAAAATTAAAGGCTAACCCCATAATGCATGACTCATATAACCCAACAAGGAGGGTCCCTGTGGAGGGGGGAGGACAGGGAGGAGGCTAACAATGGTACCAACTTGACTGTATTCACTGACTACAAAAATAAAAAAGGTACTGTCTAACATATATAATATATATATTAATTATTAATATATTAATACATATAATGTTAAGGGTTATAAAGCAAGATTGAATAAATAGGAGCTATGTTCCATGTTTCTTCAATTTAAGATATAATTTGCAATGTCAACATCTCCCACTAATGTACAAATGTAATCAAACTTAATTGGGAAGAAATCACTACTTTGTGTACGGTGGAGGGAGACAGACAAAGTTGTTAAAATTGATATGAAAAAAACAAATGTTTGAGAAGAGTCAAGGAGGGTGACTTGCTTTGCAATTTTTAAACTGAGCTTCAGGTTGTAGATAGCGGGAAATTGGTTCTGGAAAAGGCTAATAAACAGAGCCCAAGAGTCAAATATGGGTGTGAAAAATAATGAGTAGCAAAGATGACATCTTTAATTATGACAATCTGAAGAATAAATTTTAGTGGTATACATGGATTTCCATTAAAACAAAAATAGGGCAGGTGTGCTGTCACACTTCTTTGGAGGCCCAGGTCGGAGGATCGCTGTGAGTTTGAGGCCACCTTGAGACTATGGAGTGAAATCCAGGTCAGCCTGGGATCGAGGGAGACCCTATTTTGAAAAACAAAACACGACAACCCCCCATAAAAAAAATAAAGCTAGAACTTGAACTCATGCCTCTTTAAAAATAAATTCTTGACGGGTTAAAGACATGAGTCTATCAATGAAAAGAGATAGCACAATATTAATGAAAGTTTAGGACTCTTGCGTTTCTCCTCATTCCTCCTGTGATATCTTTACACTAAACTATATGGTCAAGAGTAGCGCTCCACAATCAGCTAACGGCTTTGTCGTCACAGAGCTGTGCTGGAGGCACTGGGGAAGCCAGTCATAGAGGCCAGTCATAGAGGCCAGTCATAGAGGCCATAGCAAATGACAAAGAAGATGGAAACCGAGACAGGCGTGGATCAGAAGCTGGGTGTGGCTCCACAGTAGCTCTGAGACAAGCTATTTAGCTTCTTTACTCTGAATCTCCTCTCAGGGAAAAGGCTATCATAATACCTTTTTTTAAAAAAAAATATTTTATTTTACTTATTTGACAGAGAAAGAAGAAGAGAGAGAGAGAATGGGCGCGCCAGGGCCTCCAGCCTCTGCAAACTCCAGACGCGTGCGCCCCCTTGTGCATTTGGCTAACGTGGGACCTGGGGAATCGAACCTGGGTCCTTTGGCTTTGCAGGCAAATGCCTTAACCACTAAGCCATCCCTCCAGCCCTCATAATACCTCTTGGAGGTCTTATAGGGAATAAACACTGCTGCCTTGTAAAAGGACTCACTCAGTGCCCGGCATGCTAGGCATTCAATCAGTGCTCATTTCCTTGCAACATTTCCAGGTGTCTCAGATGTTTTTTGAACCCGTCATGAGTAGCAATATCCACTCTCTAGAAGTTAGCCAATATCGAGATGTACATTTTCATTCTCTTAGTCCAAGCTTTGTGCTAAAACCAGAGAACTTTCAACAATGGCAACCCAAATTGATGATTCTGCCTCTTACCAAAGAAAATATGAAAACACAATGCCTCAGATGCTGACAAATTAGAGGAACCACCAGTTCCAGTGTTTTGTGACCTTCTGACAAGCAGCATCTTGGTGACTTGCAGTTTCTGGGCTGGGAACCTTTTCATACCAGAACCCTGTTGACCATGCCTGACATTGGCTGACTCTTCTCCTTGTTTGCATATTTGGCCTTTGTGAACTTGGTAGATTTCACAGGCCTCCAGACCCAGCCAGTCTCCATGCAGGGTCTTAGAAAACCTCTCGGGCTGACCACTAACTCCTGGCCCCGAGTTCCAGCTGAAGGTTTGTGCCTCTGGAGCTTCTGTCCACTTTCTGGCTCGACCTCCTCTGCTCACTTTAGACCAGGATCTTTGCTTAAGTTTCCCCAAGAGTGCCCCTGCTTCATTGATTGTGGGGCCTAGAGTTTGCTGTGGGCCAGAGGAGAGCCTTATCCCTACTCCGGCCTTAGTGGATACTGCAGCCTTGGCCCTCATGGCCGCTTTTGCTTCTTGCTGTGGTAAGTCCTGGACATGTGCATTGGTGGGACAAACCACTCAACCAAAACAGTGGATGAAAGGAAACGGCTCATTTTGGCTTACAGTCATAAGGGGACGTTTCATCATGGCATGGCAGAGCAGAGGCTGGCTATTACATCTTGCCATGTTAGCTAGGAGGTAGAAGTAAGGGGGATTTGAGCTCTGGCAAGGGGGGCTTTGGGCTCTAACAGTCCAAGGCTCACCTAAACCAACAGGCTTCCTCCAGCAAGACTGTACCTTTCAAACTGCCACCAGCTGAGGATTGAGCATGAGACTTAATCACTAACACTTAGGACTATGGGGGGGACACTCCACACAAGTATCCTTGGGAAAGATTACCTTGGTGGAAGGAGCAGACATTCCAAGCCCCACCCCCAGCTTAGATAAGGATTTATTACATAACAATCCAGCAACAGTCTCTACATATCCAAAGACGACCGGAAGTGTCAGCGGGATGTTGGGAATTGAGGGTCCTAAGGCCCAGGTGACTTCTCTCCCTCCCTTCTTCTCTTGCTCTGGCGGCATGTGGTGCTTGAGATGGGCCAGTATGGCTGTCCAAGCTCTAACTCCACATACGGTTTCCATTTCAGCACTTTTGTCTGTGATTTATTGTCTCTGTGACAGTTCAGAAACTGGGAGCGTCTGATTGGTGGCTTTTCAGTCAATTGATCAACAGATTTGAGTTGGGTGTCAATCTCTGGTCTGGTCATCTTTGGCCAGAGGGCTTTGTGGTCATTTCCTTTGGGTCAAATGATACTAAAGACATTTCTATGGTGGGCCTGTGGGTTAGCCTAGAAGCACTTGGGTAATCATGTATGCAAAGCCGTGTCTTCCTTCCTGTTTGTGAAAAGGTGTTCAAAATGCACTCCTACTTTGACTGTTCTATAGTAGCTGAAATGAGTTTGAAATTCATAGGCCCATTCTGAAGCCACATTTTTTGCCTAAGGTTATGTGTCCTACCTGCCAGGCTGTGGCTCTGGGCTTTGTGTGGCAGGATCACGGAGACCCCACTCTTTTCTAAGACAACATTCCCACTGTCAGGAGAATTGATGTTCCCCTCCAACCCCACAGCAATTATATCATGCTGCTGGATTCCCAGGCAATTACTCTTCCCTGCAAGGCATAGCCTCTCCTGTCAAGACCCAATCAAGCAACCACAAATCAAAGACAGCCTGGACTCGGTCCACTAATAGCGCAGAAAGCCATTAGCTGAAGTCCTTTGGAAAGGGAAGTGGCTCAGATGTCTCTGGTCTCACAAGAGAAGCTTCTGTAATGTCAGACTGTGGTTACGCGTCACATCTCTCATAACGAGAGAGGTGATTTATTACCCACAGAGCCAACGTGCCTCCCCTCGCTCACTGGGGTAAGATAAAATGAAGAGCCATTTCAAATTGAATTAAGTCCTAAAGGAGAAGCAGGGTGTGCCCGGCTCGTACCTGTTTTTCCGTTCTGGTTGTATGGGGAGGGGGATGGGCAGCAGGTGGTCTGGGGAGGCTCTGCAGGGGTCTCCTTGCTCCAGTAGTTCACGCTTGAAGTTGGGCTCACTGGAGATAACTCCTCTTGGTCAAGGCACCTCGCCCAAGACATCTCTGATAAAACATTAAGAACCTGTACCGTGCACTATTACTAACCTAACAGAAGCCCCTCTTTTTGTGGGGGACTACTTCTTTCCAGCCTCTTTTCTTGTGACTTGACAGGGGCTTCCAGTCCCAGAACTCCCAGCCCATGGCCACGGGATAGGAATTGTACCCACTGCCCTGGCTAGAGTGATTGATTAGGGATGGGAGCATAGCAGAATATAGGCCAATCCGAGGCCTTAGTGTTAGTCTAAAAGCTGGTAGGGAAGGCATCTTATGCCGGGGAAATTGGAGGGATGCGTCTAGGGTTGCCACAAGCTGTTTGTAGCAACACACAGGAAACCCATCTGAACTGAAGGGAATGAGAGGAGATGGGAAAAAAAAAGGGGGAGGGGCCCTTGTGGTATCGAGGTCCAATTCTAGATACTGAGATACCAGGTGTGTGTGTGCATCTTGCTGATTTGGGATCCTTCCGGTAAAACCACATTTAAATGGAGGTTCTTTGTACTGGGCTTCTGCCAGTGGCCATCTTCTGTTTGACATTCTTTTTTTTTTTTTTTTAAACAATTTTATTTATTTATTTATTTGAGACCGACAGACACAGAGAGAAAGACAGATAGAGGGAGAGGGAGAGAGAATGGGCGTGCCAGGGCTTCCAGCCTCTGCAAACGAACTCCAGACGCGTGTGCCCCCTTGTGCATCTGGCTAACGTGGGACCTGGGGAACCGAGCCTCGAACCGGGGTCCTTAGGCTTCACAGGCAAGCGCTTAACCGCTAAGCCATCTCTCCAGCCCCTGTTTGACATTCTTGACTTGTCTGCTGCGGCTTGCCGTAGACACCCTTCCTGGAGCAGCAGAGAAGCCTGCCTGCCGGCCAGACTCCGCAGGGTTCAGAGCTCCTGGCTGCCACCACGTTTAGGCCCAGAGCTTTCAGGGGCCTCTGCTTGCCAGGAATGGAAGGGGGCTGAGGAAAGAACACAGTGAAAACATTCCCTTTACTGGGAGGAAGAAGGCAAAAGCGTGGAGGAACAGGCTGCATGTTGACTTTTTATAGGAGTTTTGCTCTTTGGCGATCCAGTGATTTTTTTTTTTTTTTTTCCCATAAAAAGGGTCGCTCTTTGCCTTAAGATGTTCTCCATTGATCATCTCAGAAGATCTTGGCTTTGCTCCTCAGGTTGAACTTTCTTCATTTTCCCGCGTTCTTGGTCACCTGGCCTTGGCATGTATATGTAAGTTGACAAGCCCCAGGACTGACCGTGTGCTCAGCCAAGACAGCAGAGATGGAGGGGTCAGAACTCAGCTCCTAGCAGGAACTCCAGGGCAGCCATTCCTGTCTTCTACTCCTCCAGGGCGCTGCTGGGACATGCCAGGGAGGGGAAGTAGGTCGTCCATATCAAAGCTCCATCTTAGCTAGCCACCAGGGCGTTCTTGGATGCTCTGTTCCAGTCTCAAGGGTCCATGTGATGTGCTGCCCTGGGGTTGGGTGACCCCACGGTCTGGTGACAGATTGGAGCAGAAGCACAGGGGGCTGGAGAACAATAAACTCCCTCTTGACTCCAAAGCCTCCCTTAGCCTGATTTTCAGGTATAAACAATCCCAAAATTTGTTCAAAGCTCAGCCTCAGCCGTTAGTGTACTCCAGCTGGGCCCAGCAGCCCACATGACCTCTTAGAGAGTCCATGTGTAACAAACAGCCTCCCGATTTTCAGGCTTTCTGAGTGACAAGCAGGGTTCTAGACACGAGATCAAAGGATAGTCCAACCACATGTACTTCCTGCTTTTTGGTCTCTAGGAACGCTGAATTTGCAGTGGCCACTTCATATGTGCTTACACACCAGCCCAGGCTTTGGTCAAAGAAGAGTCTCGGGGGAAAAGGTCACTGTTGCTTTGCTGGAGACACGCCTTAGCAGTTAAGGCGCTTACCTGCAAAGCCTAAGGACCCAGGTTTGATCCCCGGGGACCCACGAAAGCCAGATGCGAAAGGTGGTACCTGCAGGATGGCAGAGGACACCGTGACACGAGCAGAGGCTGGACATCACCTCCTTACCAACATCAGGTGGGTAACAGCAGCAGGAGAGTGTGCCAAACACTGGCAAGGGGATACTGGCTATAATACCTATAAGTCCACCCCCAACAACATACCTCCTCCAGGAGGCTCCAATTCCCAAATTGCTACCAACTGGGGACCTAGCATTCAGATCACACACATTCATAAGGGACACCTATTTCAAACCACTACACCTGGAATTCTCCTCTGACCGCCACCTGCACCTACACGGGGCACATGCATATCATATACCACATGACATACATGCTATACATGCAAAAAGACAGAAAGAAAAAGAAGAGGCCAGTGGGAAGGGAGAATCTCATAGGAGCAAAGAGTCTGCTGGGAAGGCTTGTGTGGGTGTGGTGGGTCTTAGGGCTTGAGGCTCAGAGGCTGGTGAATGTAGCTGCTTTACAGCCAAGAAACCAGAGCTCGGGCTGGAGAGATGGCTTAGCGGTTAAGCGCTTGCCTGTGAAGTCTAAGGACCCGGTTCGAGGCTCGGTTCCCCAGGTCCCACGTGAGCCAGATGCACAAGGGGGCGCGCGCGTCTGGAGTTCGTTTGCAGTGCTTGCAGGCCCTGGTGCGCCCATTCTCTCTCTCTCTCTCTCTCTCTCTCTCTCTCTCTGCCTCTTTTTCTGTCTGTTGCTCTCAAATAAAAGTAAACAAAAAAATGTAAAATAAAATAAAAAAAAGAAAGAAACCAGAGCGCTGGGGTTTTGTTTGGTGTGATCGGCTAGGATAGGGCTCTCCTAGAATGCCGGGGCAGCTTAGCAGCTGGAGGAGGCTGGGTGTACCCATGGGTGGGAGGCTGTTCTCCCCATAGTCCTGTTTCACTCCATGGTCATCTATGACCTGTGCTCCACACTCACTCCTTGATTCAAAAAGAAATATTTCCCAGGAAATATGATGAAGTTTGAGAGAATGTGTTATTCAAGGAATATATCCTTCAAAAGTTTTAACGTGGGCAAAGTGAGACGGGGTGCAGTTCAGTTCATGTTTGGGAACATGGTGTCCTTTCAAAGCTGCATACGGAGCTGTGTTGAGATCTGGGAATGCCCCGGGCTACAGGAGAAGGTAAAATGATCTCACTGTAATTTGAGGAAAGGAGTCTATGTTCTTCTGTTCTTCTCACTTGCCTTAGAAGTGAAAATAGCGTGCTGATATGGTGTGTGTGTGTGTGTGTGTGTGTGTGTGTGTGTGTGTGTGTGTGGTGTTTTGCTGGCTGAACTATCAGGGGACATGATATCTGATAGAAAACTATTGTTGTGTTATTGAATGGGTTTCCTTGGAAAGAAGCTCGTAGAATTCTTCAGAACCAGTCTCCTATCCTCCCCAACAAGGACTTTTAACAGAGCCATAGGAAAAGAAGTACATCTTTCCTAATTTGGTCTGAGTGCTTTCTTTCTTGATCTTGTCTTCCTAGGAAGCAAGGCAGCTGCTTAGGGGAGGAAGACTTAGGACTGGCATCAGGACTTCCCACTCTTCCCTAGATTCTTCCTCTTCTAATTTCTGTTCATCAAGCCCTTGGGTGAGTCAGTCTGTCGACACCCTAGGGGAGCAGTGTGAGAACTGGGGCGGGGGGGGGGGTGGCGGTGACTAGAAGACCTTCCATGGGGGATGGAGAGACACTAGTCAACTTGCTATGTATAGCACCTGTCATCCACACATCAAAACACTTATTCTATATCCCAAGCTGTCTCTAATGTCTCACCACAAACGTCATGTTGGGAAAAAAAAAGATCCGGTAATTGTCTGAACCTAAAAAGAAACTTTATATCTAAACACAAATCTTTTTTTTTTTTTTTTTTGCAAAGTGATAAGATGCATGGATTTTCTAAGAATGCAAGTATCTTGAACACTGGTGGATTGCTTATCTTCCAATGATAATATTCTGACATTTTGCTTATTTGACAAATTGAGAACTACAGTTTTTATTTAAAATTTCCCTCTTTCAGGACAAGTTCATGAAAAAATAAGTCTGTTCAGTAGAACTATTTAACATGATGCATGCATTCAATAATACCTTGAGTATTTTGGTTTGCATGGCAGAGAGCAATAATTAATTAGTAGATGCATGCCTCAAAATATTTGCTGCTTACACCTGAATTCCTCAAACAGGAGAACTTCAACAGATGGATCCTAAATTCTTTACAAAGTGTTGGAACTTTGTGTTTCTGTTATGATGGCAAACTAAAAGAATTTAGACAAGTACTTTCTGGATTATTCAGGACACTGTGCTCTGATGATTTTAGACATTCAAGGTAATGCCTGTGTTTGTGCATGTCTTTACGCTTGTTTTCTGACAGTGCTGCTAATTTAATTGTTATTAGCTAATGATAAAGTAACAGAGGGGTCTTAATGCTCATATATTTGGAAAATAAATTTATCTGAAATAACTAGTTTCTTTAAAAAGCAAAAGTAGAGGCATGGTAGAACATACCTGTAGCCCAGCCTTTGGAATGTAGAGAGGTAGGAGGATCAGGAGTTCAAGGTCATCCTCCACTACATAACAAGTTTGAGGCCAAACTGGGTTACATGAGACCCCTTTTCAGAGAACCAAAAATGATTAAATCAATAAAATAAGTAAAAATCGAGGGGACAGAGCTTGTTTATGGGCATGACCAATTTAACTTTGCTCACTCTGGAGTAATTCTATGCCAGGATGAAGGAGAGTGGCATCTCACTGAAGCCCGAGGACAAATAGCTCCTTAGTGGTATTGTATTCAACCCACCCAGGACCCACGTCAGCCAGATGCACAAGGGGGCGCATGCGTCTGGCGTTCGTTTGCAGTGGCTGGAAGCCCTGGCACACCCGTTTTTTTTTCTCTCTCTCTCTGTCACTCGCAAATAAATAAAAATAAACAAAAAAACTTTAAAAAATACTAGGTAAAATAATATTCCCATTGTTACATGAGGGCCTGGCATGTGAGAAGGACTCAGTAAATATGAGCTGTCATGATCATTTGTGTTGTTTTCATTCTCTAGTCTCAAAAGGATCTTCATAATCTTCTTCTTGGCAAGCACCAGCTAGATCATGGCATTGCTATCTGTGGGCACCCAGGGAGCCTCCTCCTCCTTATCTCACCTGTCCACAGCTCCTGCTGCATGTGTTGACCATCCTCCTGTCAATATCTGGCAGTGGGGAGCCACATCAAGATTTCCTTTCCAGGGCTGTAGAGATAGGTTTGCAGTTAAGGCAGTTGTCCACAAAGCCTAAGGACCCATGATCGAATCTCTAGGTTTCACATAAGTCAGATGCACAAGGTGACACACCCATCTGGAGTTCGATTGCAGTGGCTAGAGAGCCTGGCACGCCAATTCTCACTCTCTTTCTATTTTTCTTTCTCTCCCTCACTCTGGCACTCTTGCATTTAAAAAAAGGGGTGGGGGAGACTGGAGAGATGGCGTAGTGGTTAAGGCATTTGCCTGCAAAGCCAAAGGATCCTGGATCAATTCTCCAGGACCCACGTAAGCCAAAAGCACAAGGGGATGCATGCATCTGGAGTTCGTTTGCAGTGGCTAAAGGCCCTGGTGTGCCCATTCTCTCTCTCTCTCTCTCTCTCTCTCTCTCTCTCTCTCTCTCTCTCTCTCTCTCTGTGCCTCTTTCTCTGTATCAAATAACTAAATAAAAAAAATATTTTTTAAAAAGCCAGTCTGTTGGGCTTGCCTCAAAAACAAACAAATAAACAAACAAAAACCCAGATTTCCTTTTCAGTGGGCAATGTCCTCTCCATGGATCCCTGGGTAGGACCTGCAGGAGCTTCCTTGATGGGGCAGAAGCTCTGCTTCCACTAACCAAATAGCGCCGTCTGGGTGACGGCACCCTGAGAACTGTCAGCTGGGACGCATCCCAGTACAGGGGTGGCCTGATGTCTTCATTCACCAGCTTGTGGGCTCCAGTAGCCTAAAATGGAACAACACACTCAGGAACATAGCTATTGGACCAAAGTGCAGCCTTTGGTGAAGAAACTAAGAAAAGTTATCAAGGACTCCAAAGGTTGGAGTACCCGGAGAGACATCCTTGGATAGGAAGGCTCTGTATATCCCTAGTCGATCGGCTCCTCATACTCCAGGAAGCGTGGCAGTGGAACCAGAGATATCTCAGCTGTGGGCAGGAAAGTCGGGCCACATGGAGGCCATCAGGGGCCCAGCAGCACTTGAGGAGGATATCTCCAGGACCCCCACATCATGGCCTTTGCTGTGCATTCTTCCAGGGAGAAACACAATTCTGCCCCGATGCCCGGCTCATCCTTGTGATTTTTAGGGAAGGTCTACCAGCAGCAAGCAAGTAAGAATGAGGGTATCTGAAGTGCTTTCAGCACTCGACCTAGGGCCTTGAGACCCCGGGGGTCCAGGGATGCTGCCCATGGGGTGTCAGCCTTGCAGGAGCTTCCTAGCACAACAGCCTTCCAGCCCATTATGTGGATAAATTGAAAGAGAAAGTGCGCCCTCTGCTCATTCCACAGCTGAACCCCAGATTGTAGTTAGCCCTCTCCTGGTTGGCAACAAGGACACTTTCTTTTTTTTTTGGTTTTTCGAGGTAGGGTCTCACTCTAGCCCAGGCTGACCTGGAATTCACGATGGAGTCTCAGAGTGGCCTTGAACTCATGGCGATCCTCCTACCTCTGCCTCCCGAGTGCTGGGATTAAAGGCGTGCGCCACCACGCCCGGCTACGAGGACACATTTACAGGGGTTGACTCCCTGCCCTGGAGTCTAGACCTTTAGCAAGAGGAGCCACTCATGCCAGGCTGGCCATCGGACCAGCTGGGAAGAGCACTCCGCTGTATGGGGCTATAGGGCTTTCCACTGTTTAAAACACAAACAAACATATTTATTCATTTGAGAAGGGGCGGGGAGCATATCAGGGCCTCCACCCCCTGCAAACGAGCTCCAGATGCATGCACCACCCTGTGTATCTGGCTTACATGAGTCCTGGGGAATCGAACCAAGGTTCTTTGGCTTTGCAGGCAAGTGCCTTAACCACTAAGCCATCTCTCCAGTTCTTAATTCCAACAGATCTCCCCAGTGCCCGCACACAGGAGTTCGGGTGGAGCCCGCTAATGATATAGCTGACTATGGTTTCAGTCTTGTCTCTGGAAAGGTTTTTTTTTTTTTTTTTTTTTTTTTTTTTCTGGTTTGAGGCCACTGGGCCAGGAAATAGAAATACTATTATTTATTTATTTATTTTTACCACTTCAGAGATACCTTGTGATCAAGCCAACAAGGATTCCATAATTTTTTGTTTGTTTGTTTGTTTTTTTCAAGGTAGGGTCTCACTCTGGCCCAGGCTGACCTGGAATTAACTATGTAGTAGTCTCAGGGTGGCCTCGAACTCACAACGATCCTCCTATCTCTGCCTCCCAAGTGCTGGGATTAAAGGCGTGTGCTACCACGCCCGGATGGATTCCATAATATTGATTAAGCAAATATTCATGGGCCAACAAATTGTTAGGCTCCATGCTAGGTCTTGGAGATAAGGACTGGGATCTTGCTTTCTATTATTTACCAGAACAAAGGGCACAGCCTGAGGACTTGAAATAAGGAAAGAATGTTGGAAGACCTGGACTTGGCTCCTGGCTCTACCAGGGAATTGCGGGACAGTCACCTCATCCACTTAGTTAGTGAAGGAGTACAATGGCTTTGCTGCCTAGAAAAGCCAGTGTGTGAACCCAGAAGGAGTCACGAATATCGGGGGGCCCCTTGTCGCCATGTCCTCAGGAAGGCTTGGGCACCCCACTTTCCCCTTTGTTATTCTCATGTCATAGTTGATGCACGTGAAAGAATGCAAGGGTCACCATAGTTGATGCATGTGAAAGAATGCAAGGGTCACCTATTCAATGATGAAACTGGTAACCACGGGAGCAGTTGTGTCTTTTTTCCTGTTGTTTTCACTTTGGTGTCCCTCTTAGTGTATCCCCTGTGAATCCTAGAGTATACCAGTCACACCAGTATTCCCAATTTAAATCCTCAGTTTCAATAACCCTTAGTGAAAAAAAAAAAAAAAAACTTATCATGTATGCACATGGCATCAAATAATGTAACTATTTATTTTACTTTATCAAAATGGCATTGTGCATATTTAGTCTTTTATTTGCTTTTCTTCACTTACTATGTTTTTTTTTTTCAAAGAGTCACCCGTGCTGCACATATCTTATCATTTCTTTTAAATATTTTTAAATTCATTTGTTTTATTTATTTATTTACTTATTTTGGCTTTTCGAGGTAGGGTTTTGTTTTGTCCCAGGCTGACCTGGAATTCACTATGTAGTCTCAGGGTGGCCTCGAACTCTTGGCAATCCTCCTACCTTTGCCTCCTCAGTGCTGGGATTAAAGGCGTGCGCCCCCATGAAGAGAGAGAATGGGCGTGCCAGGGCCCCCAGCCACTGTAAATGAACTCCAGACACATGCACCACCTTGTGCATCTTGCTTATGTGGGTCCTGGGGAATCAAACCTGGGTCCTTTGGCTTTGCAAGTAAGCACACTAACCACTAAGCAATCTCTCTAGCCCTAGCTTATTATTTTTACTACTGGACACAGCATTTTATTGTTCGAGTAGGTATAATGATTGTTTATTCTTTCTCTGGCCACTACTGACTACTTGGGTTGTTTTCAATAGTTTTTATAATGCTGCTATGAAAATTTCTATACAAGAGTTTGTTCTTATGTGAGAGTTTATCTTAGTAGACTCACATAAATCTTGTGCATATATGCAAGAGTTTCTCTTGGGTAGAACTGCTAAGCAACAAAATGTGTGATTATTAAACCAATTTCTTCTGGTTGTATCAATTTAGACTCCTACCAACAGTATATGAAAATTCCAGTTGTCCCATACTTTGCCAAACCTTTAATGCTATCAGACTTCTTAATTTTTTTTTCCCAATTGAGTGGGTAAAAATGTAAAACCATTGGTATTTTTTTTTTAATTTTTATTAGCATTTTCCATGATTATAAAAAAATCCCATGTTAATTCCCCCCCCCCCCACTTTCTCCTTTGAAATTCCATTCTCCATCATATTATCTCCCCATAACAATCACCATTGGTATTTTAATTAGTATAGCTCACTTGCTAATGAGGTTGAGTGTCATTTTATGTATCTTCAGCCGTTCATTTCTCCTGTGCCATGAGACAAGGAAGAGGGTAGCTTTTTTCTGAGGTCCTTTTTCCCTAGGAGGAGCATGTTAAGTGGAGGGAGCTAAGTTCTTCACAAAGGATGTGTGCCGGAAGAGAAACTCACTCCAAGAGGGCCTGAAGAATCACATTCTGATTCAAAAGGGACCTGTGATGTCATGTAAAAAAGCAGGCCAGTGAGAGCGGGCACCAAACTGTGAATCCAGACGGCAAAGCAAAAGGAAGCGTGGAGGCATGAGTTAGAACGTACAACAGGAAGGGTAGCAGATGCCACCAGAGAGTCTGCTCCAGGTGTGTGGGGGGGTGTCACAAGTTTGATACTAAGCTTGCCAGTGCCCACTTCCATTATGATGACAAGGACAGAATGGTCAATGAGGAGAGAGGCTGGACCCAGACAGTTCCTTGTAAGAAGCGAGGTTTGAATCAGGTTTGACAGTACGAGAGTTCACTAAATATGTAGGTAGGGAGCCAAGAGAAGATCCTAACCTATAGAGGGACTCTTTTGGATCATCTCAAAACCTTCCAGAGGGAGCCCAGGCTCTGTGTGAGGGGAGCAGGAGCTGACAAGAGCAGCAATGGGAGAAATCATCCTGGCACCACACAGCTGCAGTTTTCCCCCATCAGAGACAGTTGGGGCATGCTGTCATGCATGTTTCTCCTGATGTGGTCTGCCTCTGGCTTTGCCTTTGGCAAGCAAGGAATATTTATTAAAAAAAAAAAAATCTGTGCAGCATTTGTGTCTAATAACCTCTGCTTTAAACAGTAAAGCAAACTGCAAAATTAGACATGGCTCGTCTCCCTCTGGAGAACTCCAGTCCGCCTTCCTAACACGTCAAGAGCTCTCCTGTAACTGTGTCTAGCTGTTTGGGCAATGGCCTGAGTGGTGGGTGAGACTGGGAATAGGCGGTTGAAATAAATCTAAGAATTCAGGGCTGGAGAGATGGCTTAGCGGTTAAGCGCTTGCCTGTGAAGCCTAAGGACCCCGGTTCGAGGCTCGGTTCCCCAGGTCCCACGTTAGCCAGATGCACAAGGGGGCGCACGCGTCTGGAGTTCGTTTGCAGAGGCTGGAAGCCCTGGCGCGCCCATTCCCTCTCTCTCCCTCTATCTGTCTTTCTCTCTGTGTCTGTCACTCTCAAAAAAAAAAAAAAAAAAAATTTAAGAATTCAGAGTAAACCTAGCAACTTTCACTTTCAGTTTGTTTTTATTGGAAGCTCGCTGCTGTGGTTGGGTCTTGCTTCTGTAGTGTTGATACTTTACTGAGGAATGAGTCCACAAGGCATCTGCTTGCATCGCTAATTGCCAACGAGCAAGTGAGATCTATTCCCTCTGGACAAAATATGTCCTGTTGCTAGAAAACAATACAGCCAGACTGGTTATGAAATTATCCGGGAACAGTGTCATTTAAATCTGATATTGTACAAGATGCCTTGGTTCCCAGAAATGCTTTCCTCCTTATATAACACTGTCTTAAGAAGTAAAAGAAAAAAAGGGGTGGCGGTGGGGGAGGGGGGGCAGACAGGGGTTCTCAACCAAACCTAGGCTTACTCTCAATTTGTCTTAACAAGGAATGACATAAGTTTACCAGACAAAGGAATTCATTTTTTTCCTTCCCTATGTTTAATCTATGTGGACAGAAAGCTGTAAATCTCCTAAACTGGTTGTAGCTGACTGGCCTTGGAGGGGTCCATTTGTTAAGAGACATGGTTTGCTGGTTCCTTGTGTGTTTTCCAAGGGCCAAAGGCTGTTTGTCCAATCTCACCAGGAGGCCTGGAGAACAAAGGCCAGAGCCCCAGGAGCCCATGTTCAAGGCTGACGCGACCTTTGATCCCCACTAGTGAAGCCTTGGGGAAAGAGGCAGGGTCAGACTCCAGGGATGTTTAATGACATATCTTGTTAGGGTTAGAAAAACACCACCGGAGTCCAGCTGCGACTTCATCCGGGCATTCTTCCTGTGTCTGCGTCACCCGGTACTTGTGCGCAGCTTTACCCGGTGCCTGCCAGCCAATCACGCAGAACCTGCTAAGGACCTAGGAGCACCCCCTCTCTATATCAGCCCGGGTCCACAGGAAGATGTGCTGTCCTCCCTCATGCTACAGGGAGGTTCTGACCATCACAGACACTGATCTTGGGTTTCTATCATAAAAGGAATCATCAAAAAGTAATTCAGAGGCTGGAGAGATGGCTCAGTGGTTAAGGCTCTTGCCTGCAAAACCTAACAACCTGGGTTCGATTCCCCAGTACCTACATAAAGCCAGATGCACAATGTGGTGCATGCATCTGGTGTTCATTTGCAACGGCTGAGACCCTGGCGTGCCTATTCTCTCTGTCTCTTTTCTATCTCTTTACTTGCAAGTAAATGAATAAAAATATATTTTTAAAGTGATTCAGGGGCTGGAGCGATGGCTTAGCGGTTAAGGTGTTTGCCTGCAAAGCCAAAGGACCCAGGTTCGATTCCCCACGACCCACTTTAACCAGATGCACAAGGGACGCATGCGTCTGGAGTTCGTTTGCAGTGGCTAGAGGCCCTGGAGCACCCATTCTCCCTCTCTCTTTCTCTGTCTGCCTCTCTCTCTCTCTCTCTCTCTCTGTCACTCTCAAATAAATAAATAAAAATAAACAAAAAATTATAAATAAAAACAGACAAAAAGAAATAAAAGTTTACACTTTAACATTTATAGGCGATCCACTCATAATGGCCAAAACTGGAATCAACACAGTTATCTCCGTGGTTGAATTGTTAGCCATATTATAGTGCACCCACACTACTTCTAGAAGCTTAGAACACCCTCTGCCCATCTTCCACACGCCTCTTCCCAACTGGTGGGGCTCTAGCCAGGCCTCGGCTCTGCAACTACCTCCTGTCAGGGTAACTTTGATTTCAGAAAGTCATCCTTTGCCTGGGCCGCATTTGCATTTGCTCGGAGAGCCTAGAAGCTCTACTCCTATTATGAGAACTTACTAGACTTCTCAGCACCTAAGCTTAGAGGTAAAGACAGCTTCCTCCCGGCCATCACCTGTTGGCTGGGGGGGGGGGCGGTGAAAGGGTCTCACTTTCCCAAAAGAGTTCAGCGGGGGGGGGGGGGGGTCCGGCCAGCTTGGCAACTGTGGGCTCCTATGACAATTATTGCAGATTTACCACCCTCCCCTTGTTTCTTCCTCCTCCCGTCCCTGAAGAACTTTAAAAAAAAGCTCTTCCTCTTCATGCATCTCCTCTTCTCTTTCTCTCTCTCTCTCTCTCACTCACTCACTCTCGCTCACTCTCCTGCTCCAATGTGCACATACGCCCACCCACCCCTCCCCTCTGTCCTCTTCCTTTCTGTCTGAACTTTTCTCTTCCCCCTTCCACTGGCTTCCTTCCCCTTCCCTCTCCCTCTCCCTCCCATCCTCTTTGCTCTCACCCTGGGTTTTCAGAGTTTTCCTTCTCCCTGCTCCTTTCCTCTTTTTTTTTTTTTTTAATTATCTATTTATTTATTTGAGAGCGATGGACACAGAGAGAAAGACAGATAGAGGGAGAGAGAGAGAATGGGCGCGCCAGGGCTTCCAGCCTCTGCAAACGAACTCCAGACGCGTGCGCCCCCTTGTGCATCTGGCTAACGTGGGACCTGGGGAACCGAGCCTCGAACCGGGGTCCTTAGGCTTCACAGGCAAGCGCTTAACCGCTAAGCCATCTCTCCAGCCCTCCTTTCCTCTTGATTCTGAGTTCAGGCCTCTTCCTTCCCCTTTCCTCCCACTTTCAACCCTGCCGCTCTCTTGCTGGCGTTAAATAAAATCTCCTACCCAAGCAAACTGTCTCAGAGTGAGCCCTCTGTTCAGAACCTACGGCCACCCAGCCAGTTAAAAAACGAATTAGACCTGTGCTGAGTAGAGAAAGACTAGCTCAGAATGTCACGTACGTGTCATCAGATCCCTTTTAGATGCCATCTGCAAACCGACAGAGTTGGCAAGACGGAGGACGGCGTAATGGTGGCTGGAGGTTACGGAGGGGAGTCGGAGGGGCGAGAGGGAAGAGCAGGTGGCTTTAACACGGAAGTGGGAAGGAAAGGACCCCCTGATGACGGAACTGTCACCTCGACTGCGTCTACTTACAGAGCTGGGTTGATTTTAAGATGTCACTATTGGGAGGAAGTAAGGAACGCGCACATGGAATCCCCCGAATTCTTTCTTACAAGTGCACGTGAGTCCATAGTTGTCTTCAAGTACAAAGGATTTTTACCATGTCAGGCTTCGCTGTGATTGCAAATCTCTGGTACTTAAAAATAACATATCAATGGGCTGGAGAGATGGCTTAGCGGTTAAGCGCTTGCCTGTGAAGCCTAAGGACCCCGGTTCAAGGCCGGATTCCCCAGAACCCACGTTAGCCAGATGCACAAGGGGGCGCACGCGTCTGGAGTTCGTTTGCAGAGGCTGGAAGCCCTGGCACGCCCATTCTCTCTCTCTCCCTCTATCTGTCTTTCTCTCTGTGTCTGTTGCTCTCAAATAAATAAATTAATTAATTAATTAAAAATAATATGTCAATACCTTCAGAAATCATCGATATCTAAGAATGGAGATGAATGTCTATAAAGATATTTTTCCCACTACACTCCTTTGGAACCTCATGTCCCCTGTAAGCTTTCTGATACCACATCGTCAATTTCAACTTTGGTGTTTTCCAGGCCCTGAATGTCCATTATTCATAACCCCTTCCTCTCCTCCTCAGACTCTATCCTCGAGGCAAATCCACAGCTCTGGGGCTGTTGCAGGTGGCAGATGCCCAGTACTAGCTGCTGAGTGACAGAGAGAGAGAGAGAGAGAGAGAGAGAGAGAGAGAGAGAGAGAGAGAGAGAGAGAGAGAGAGAGAACCAGACAACATAGAAAGAGAGAAGGAGAATGGGTGCTCCAGGACCTCCAGCCACTGCAAACGAACTCCAGACGCATGTGCACCTGTGGTGGTTTGATTCAGGTGTCCCCCATAAACTTAGGTGTTGTGAATGCTAGCTCCCCACCTGACGGATATTTGGGAATTAATGCCTCCTGGAGGGAGTGTATTGTTGGGGGTGGGCTTATGGGCTTTAGAGCCAGTTTCCCCATGCCAGTGTTCGGCACAACCTCCTGTTGCTGTGGTCCACCTTATGTTGGCCAGGGGGTGATGTCCACCCTCTGCTCATGCCATCATTTTCCCCTGCCATCGTGGAGCTTCCCCTCAAGCCTGTAAGCCAAAATAAATCTCTTTTCCCCAGAAGCTGCTCTTGGTTGGGTGATTTCTACCAGCAATGCGAACCTGACTGCAACAGTAAAGTGGTACCGAGGAGTGGGGTTGCTGCTAGACACCTGACTGTGCGGCTTTGGCCTTTTGGAGCTGATTTTCAAGAGGAATGTGGAAGGAGTTGAAACCTTGGCCTAACAGATGCCTTGCAGTGCTGTAAGTACAGCTTGAAGGACTGTTCTGGTCTGAGCTGCAAGACCTGAATGCAATAAGAACTATGGACTGTGAGGTTTGGCTTATGAGGGTGAGAAAGAGCTTTGCTTGGACTGGACTAGCAGTTTGTGTGAAAAAATTGCTGTTATGCCCGTGTCCTGAGAAGTTGTGCAGTGTTGCTTTGCATAGAAATGAGCTGGTGTGTGCAGAGGGATATGGCATAGAAAGAAAAATCTTTGGGTGAACTGTTGCCCATTCAGCTGCAACTGAGAGATTACAACTTTGAGACTGGGCTAGCTGACCTGTGCTGGGGCAACAAGAAGAATGTAGACTCTTTTGAAGGGGCCTGAGTGCTCAAGGAGTGTCCTGTTCTTCAAAGTCTGCTTTATTCCCCCTGGATTAACAAATTGGCACCCTACCTGGTATTGTGGAGTATAAGAAATGCTGGAAAGAGGGTCATTGAGTTTGCAATACGTTCTTGTGTTTTGGAAATGGCCATGGGCAGTGTGAAGCGGGTTTGCTGGGTGCCTGCATAGAGACCCCATAGGGCCATGAAGATGAACCGTGGCTTGCAGTGGAGACCCAGTGGAGATGCCAGGACCATGAGATGGCTGCCAAGGAGCTGCCGGCCCCGATGAAGTTTCCAGGACTGTGAGTAGCCTAGCTGGAGGGGCGGAATTGGAATGCCAGAGACTTGTTGCTGGTTAGGATTATCGGACTTGAAGATTTGTCACTGGTTAGTGTTGCTGGACTTGAAGCTACAGAGCTTGATATTTGCCCTGGTTGTTTTAAATCTGGTATTGGTTGACTGTTTCTTCGCTATGCCCAATGCCATCTTTTGCAGTGTGAATATTTATTTTGTGCCATTATGGTTTTTTTGAGGTTATTTTTTGGTATTATGGCTCAGTTAAAAGATCTTGGACTATGGGGATGTATGAACATCTTTGGGATTGATAAAAACTATGGAGACTTTTAAAATGAGATGAATGCATTGCGTTTTACATCATGTATGATTATCAGTTTATGGGAGCCAGGGGCAGAATGTGGTGGTTTGATTCATGTGTCCCCCATAAACTTAGGTGTTGTGAATGCTAGCTCCCCAGCTGATGGATATTTGGGAATTAATGCCTCCTGGAAGGAGTGTATTGTTGGGGGCGGGCTAATGGGCTTTATAGCCAGTTTCCCCATGCCAGTGTTTGGCACACCCTCCTGTTGATGTGGTCCACCTTATGTTGGCCAGGGGGTGATGTCCACCCTCTGCTCATGCCATCATTTTCCCCTGATTCTCCAGAGTCTGCCTCTTCAGCAATTTTCTACCAGCGTGTACCAACACAACTGGCTAAATAGTTTGTTTTTTTTTTTAAATGAGAGGGAGGGAGAGAGAAAGAGAGAGAACTGGTGTGTCAGGGCCTCCAGCCACTGAAGTCATACTCCACACACGTGCACCACCTCGTGCACATGTGTGACCTTGCATGTGTCACTGCGTCTGGCTCATATGGGATCTGGAGAGTCAAACCTGGGTCCGTTGGCTTTGCAGGCAAGCACTTTAACTGCTAAGCTGTCTCTCCAACTCTGACTATTCTTTTTTAACTCTACATCATGTTTGAAATATTCTGATTTCTTATTCCTTCTCATGATTGCATACCATTTCATTGGGAAATATTCCACAATTTGTAATCCATTTTAATGCTAATGGACACCCCTGGGTGCTTTACAAGGCTTCTATCCGTGGGTTACTGTAATTAATAATGCGGTGGCTTTAAACCTTCTTCCATAAGTGTTTTTGGTGGATGGAATTACTGAAGTACATTTTGCCTTTTTTTTTTTTTTTTTTTTTGAGATAGGGTCTCATTCTAGCCCAGGCTGACTTGGAATTCGCTATGTAGTCTCAGGGTGGCCTCGAACTCACGGTGACCTCTGCCTCCCGAGTGCTGGGATTAAAGGTGTGTGCCACCACACCTAAGGCATATTGCCTATTTTAAAATCTGGAGTCAGTGCAAAGGTTTTGAGATTTACGTATGTGATAGAGCTATCTATTGCAGTTCATCCCTTCAGTTGATAAATACTATTCAACTACATTGTTATATTATAACTATCTGCTGGTAGACATTTAGACTGCTTCCAATTTTTTTTTTTTTTTTTTTTTTTTTGGTTTTTTGAGGTAGGGTCTCACTCTGGACCAGGCTGACCTGGAATTAACTCTGTCATCTCAGGGTGGCCTTGAACTCATGGCAATCCTCCTACCTCTGCCTCCTGAGTGCTGGGATTAAAGGTGTGCGCCACCACACCCAGCTTATTTTTTTGATATTTCAAGGTAGGGTCTTACTCTGGCTCAGCTGACCTGGAATTCACTATGGAGTCTCAGGGTGGCCTCGAACTCTCGGCAATCCTCCTACCTCTGCCTCCCAAGTGCTGGGATTAAAGGTGTGTGCCACCACGCCCGGCCCAAATTTTGTCATTACAAGTAAAACAAGAACACTCATGTAAACTCCTAAAAGAATTTAAATTAAATACCTAGGAATTTGGTCAGAGAGATGACTCGATGGACAAAGGGGCTTACCTGCAAAGCCTGATGATGTGAGTTCTATTCCCCAGCACCCATGTAAAGCCAGACGCACAAAGTGGCGTGTGCAGCTGGAGTTCATATGCATCAGCAAGAGGTTCTGGTGCACCCATTCTCTCTCTCCCCTTGCAAATAAATAAATACAAATATGTTAAAAAAAATAAATACAGGGCTGGAGAGATGGCTTAGCGGTTAAGCGCTTGCCTGTGAAGCCTAAGGACCCCGGTTCGAGGCTCGGTTCCCCAGGTCCCACGTTAGCCAGATGCACAAGGGGGCGTATGCGTCTGGAGTTCGTTTGCAGAGGCTGGAAGCCCTGGCGCGCCCATTCTCTCTCTCTCCCTCTATCTGTCTTTCTCTCTGTGTCTGTCGCTCTCAAATAAATAAATAAAAACAAAAAAAAATTAAAAAAAAAATAAATAAATACAAATACTCAAAATAGCTGAGTTGCATCATGGTTATATATTTGTCTTTTGGGTTTTTTTGTTTGTTTGTTTGTTTGTTTCTTCTTTTTTGGTCTTTTCAAGGTAAGGTCTCACTCCAGCCCAGGCTGATCTGAAACTCAGTCTGTAGTCCCAGGCTGCCCTTGGACTCATGGTGATCCTCTTACTTCTGCCTCCCAAATGCTAGGATTACAGGCATGCACCACCACACCTAGCCTCTGTCCATCAAATGGCTTTGGTGGTGAGAGTCTCCTACCCATTTACAAGAGTTCCAGTTCTCACATATAAGCAAACATTTGGTATTTTTTAATCTTAGCCAGTCCAGTGAGCATGTACTGGTAACTCATTGCGGTTTAATGTGCATTGCATATATCGTCCCAATTGATGACTAATGATGTCAAACATCTTTTCATGTGTCTGTTCTGGGCTCTGCTCTCTCTTCATGATATCTGCCCTTAAATGCTATCAACCATTCTGAATTACTATAGTTTTAGAGGAAAGTACTGAAGTTATGCAGAGTAAATCCTTCAAATATGCTCTTTGTTAAAATTATTTTGAAGCTAGGCATGGAGGCGCACGCCTTTAATCCAAGCACTCGGGACGCAGAGGTAGGAGGATTGCCGTGAGTTCGAGGCCACCCAGAGACTACACAGTGAATTCCAGGTCAACCTGGGCCAAAGTGAGACCTTACCTCGAATAACCAAAAAAAAAAAAAAAAAAAAAAAAAAAAAAAAGATTTTGACTATTCTTGGTGCTTTGGATTCCCTTATTTATCTTAAAATTTGCATGCCAACTTTTCACAAAAGTATCTACAGAATTTTTGTTGGGAATGGGTTGAAACTTTGGAAGAATTTAAGCAGCATTACTATTTTAACAATGCAGTTTTAAATTCATGAACATGAACTTGTTATCTCTCTGTTTAGGATGGAGGAGTTAGGGAGGAGGCATGAGATACTTTGACATTAATTCTAAAACACTATTAATCTCATGATAGCTTAACCATTGGTGCCAAAAGTTGGAAATAATTCTCTTGAGATGTATGTGTCATCTTCCCTCATTCCTCCTTTGCCTCCTCATTTTTCTTTCTTATCCTACATATTGTCCATTGAAAGCAAATTCATCTGAGTCATACCCTGCCTCTGTCTTCCTCTGTCCACAATTTTTTTATTTTTAATTTCTAAATATCTGCTTAATTTAAAAATGTGTTATAAAGTGAAGCACAAAAACACATTGTGTGACTGGGCGTGGTGGCACACGCCTTTAATCCCAGCACTCGCGAGGCAGAGGTAGGAGGATCACCATGAGTTCAGGGCCACCCTGAGACTACGCAGTGAATTCCAGGTCAGCCTGGGTTAGAGTGACACTCTACCTCGAAAAATAAAAAAAGTGCAATGTGAGCAAATGAAATTAAGCAGTATAGTGGACAATATTCATTTTGGGGTCTGACATAATACCTTTTTCACTGGATTTCTATAAGAACCAAATGAGGTAAAGCATATGAACAGTCACTCCAAAACTTCAAAGTACAGTTATTGATTTTAAACATTTTTAATAATTAATAATTTTAATACATCTATTTAAAATTTTATTTATTTGAGAGAGAGAGAAAGAGTCAAACAGAGAAAGAGAGAGAGAGAGAATGGGCATTTCAGGGCCTCCAGCCGCTGCAAACAAACTCCAGACACATGTACTATCTTGTGGATCTGATTTACATGGGTACCAGGCAATCGAACCGGGTTGCTTTAGATTTGCGGGCAAGCACCCTAACCGTCTTAGTGCTTAAGTCATCTCTTCAGCCATGACATTTTTATTTAAAAGAAGTGTCCAATAAATTTTATGTTTTACTATTGCAAATTATTCTTTTTTAAAATATTTTTTATTTATTTGCAAGGAGAGAGAGAGAGAGAGAGAGAGAGAGAGAGAGAGAGAGAGAGAGAGAGAAAGGGAGAGAAAGAAAGAGAAAGGATGAGAATGGGTGTGCCAGGACCTCTAGCCACTGCAAACTCCAGAAGCATGCACCACTTTGCGCATCTGGTTTTGTATGGGCATTGGTAGACTGAACCCAGGCCTCACAGGCACATGCCTTAATTACTGAGCAACCTCTCCAGTCCACCAATTATTCTTTAAAGCAAAAAGCCAATGAAAAACCAAATGGTGTCAGAGATAGTTAGCTGGTCATCAATATTTCGTACTTCTTTTTCAGCATGTAGAAGACTGTTGAGAATGTTTCCCAGCCAGAAATGATGTGTCCCGACCCCATGCATCCAACTAGAACCGTGAGCCTTCTTCCGGCCAGTGGGATGCCAAGGTGGGCGAGAGTCACAGGGTGAAGTGGCTGAGTCTCCCAGGTTCCGGCCTCATGCTCTCTTACCTTTCCTGGTGAACCTGAGAGTCCCGTGTTGAAGACAGTGACATCGTCAAAATGGAAACTTGGATATCAAGTTTCCACAGGGGAGGAGAGCTACTCCACCAGGAATTTAATATGCGTCAAAATAAAAATTTAATGTTGGGGCTGCTTATTCAAGCCAGTAAAGGGCATGGAAATAGTAGCAGATGATGGGCTGGGTAGATAGCTAAGGGGTTAAAGATGCTTGCTTGTAGAGCCTGAAGGCCCAGGTTTGATTCCTCAGTACCTACTTAGAGCCAAACACATAAAGCAGCTCATTCATGTGGAGTTCATTTGCAGGAACAGGAGGGCCCGACACACCCATGTTTTTCCCTCTATCTTTCTCAGATAAGTATTTTAAAAAAGAAATAGCAGCTTGGGTTTATTTGCCACATTAACCAAAATAGAGTAAAGTCTAAATGCTTGACCTATCACAATGTAAGTGACCAATCCAACGACAAACTTTGAGGGACTCTGTGTCCTAAAGATGAACTATATAGATTGAGTGTTTAGTAGACTTGGATTTGGTTTCTGGTTCTTAGAACTCCTGGCAGGGACCTAATCTTTTGTGCATTTACTCTGAATTTTGTTTTTTTAAAGACATGTGCCACCATGCCTGTCTCTTTTAAAAAATATTTTTATTTATTTATTTGACAGAGAAAGAGGGAGAGAGAGAGAATGGGCATGCCAGGGCCTCCAGCCACTGCTAACAAACTCCAGATGCGTATGCCCCCTTGTGCATAGCCTGGCTAACGTGGCTCCTGGGGAATCGAACCTGGGTCCTTTGGCTTTGTAGGCAAATGCCTTAATTGCTAAGCCATCCCTCCAGCCCTGAAATTTTTATTTTAGCCCTTCTGCCAGCTTCCTTCATTCATATAATTACCTCCAATCTTAGCCCATCATCCCAGTTAGTCCTGTGTCCGTCTTGATACCTATTTGCTAGACATCTCCTTCTGCTCATACACAAGTATCTCCAAGCTAAATGACTAACCATGAATGTATTGTCTTCCAAGACATGTCTTGCTTGGCTTCTGTTTTGCCTTTTACCTGATGAGAATCCACGCGAGCGAGGAAGGATCCATTCCAGCTCACTGAGGGGGACATGGTCAATGGGGGCAGGTAGCTCCACAGTTTCAGGGCTGTGAGTGGCTTGCTTACATTTTGGTGGAACAGTAAGCAAAGCGTTAGACCGGACAGGAAGCCGGAGTGAGGCTGGGCTAAAACCTTAACATCTTCCCGGGAGAGATGCAAACTTCGCAGCAAGGCCTCCCATGCTGAATGAAGATTCTACAATCTCCTGCAACAGCGCCACCAGCTGGCAAGCGTGTCACATTTTAAACTATGACAGCCGCCTCATTTCAACAGTCATCCCGGAATCCATGGATGCTTCTAACACAACTGCATCACTAATCAGATAACCTTGACTTCAAATATTTTGATGAAAAGAGAGACTCAGCTTTGCTGGTGGCAATTTAGACATAGTTTTTAGCTCTTTAGAGTATACACAGTTCTAAGGGATTACATTGTATTTGGAAAATATACAGTAAACAAGTAGATCGTTACAAGTGTTTCTGAAGACAAATTGTTGTTCTGCTTTGTCAGGCATTTGAGTCTTGTGTTCCGTGAAGTTGTGTTGATCCCACTTGACTGCCAGAATTCACATCTTAAACGTCTTAATACTCTGTTCTCGTTAAAGTGCATTGAGTAACTTATGAAGCACAGAGGAAAAAAAAGAGCCCAGTCGTTGAGTCAAAAGAGAGTAAGTTGTTTCAAAAACCTTGCTAATCTACTAAGATCATCTTCTGTTGATCAATCTCTTAATTGCTAATATCTTTGCTTTTGCTTTATAGGCTCAAACTCATAAATAAATATTCATTAGTACAAGAAAAACTTTTAATAGAACTTTTTATTCCTTTTCCACAGATTTTACCATGGAGTGTTTTTATTTATTTTTTTGTTCATTTTTATTTATTTATTTGAGTGTGACAGAGAGAGAGAGAAAGACACACACATACACACACACACACACACACACACACACAGAGAGAGAGAGAGAGAGAGAGAGAGAGAGAGAGAGAGAGAGAATGGGCGCGCCAGGGCTTCCAGCCCCTGCTAATGAACTCCAGACGCGTGTGCCCCCTTGTGTATCTGGCTAATGTGGGTCCTGGGGAATTGAGGTTCGAACTAGGGTCCTTAGGCTTCACAGGCAAGTGCTCAACCACTAAGCCATCTCTCCAGCCCTAGCATTTTTTCTTTCTTTTTGGGGGGGGGGCTGATTGACTAGATCAATACTCATGTTTCAATGTTTCTTAATTAGGGTAGCATTTTTTTTTTTTCAAGGTAGGTTCTCACTCTATCCCAGGCTGACCTAGAATTCACTACGTAGTCTCAGGGTGGCCTCGAACTCATAGCGACCCTCCTAACTCTGCCTCCCGAGTGCTGGGATTAAAGGTGTGTGCCACCACGCCCGGTTTAGAGTAGCATATTTTTTAATGGTGTAGTACCCTGCCTCCAACATGCCTTCTAGTTATTCTTGACTCCTGGCATTCACACCCCCTGAACAGTCCCCTCCCACATTGACTACAGATGACCTGTATAATGGGGTTAGATGTGGTGATATGGTACTCGGAGCCTAGGTTGTAAAGGAAGTCACTTGAAGCATCGCCTGTAGCAATCTAGTGGCCATGCTGAGAAGACACCCAAGCAGCTATGGGCAGTGGTCCCCTGTAGACGCCTAACATTAACTTTTTGGGTGTGCAAGTGAGACACCTTGGAAGATATTCTCCAGCCGAAGGCAACCATTCACCTGACATCACGGCTCAGTTCAATATCTTTTTTTTTTTGTTGTTGTTTTCGGTTTTTCAAGGTAGGGTCTCACTCTGGTCCAGGCTGACCTGGAATTCACTCTGTCATCTCAGGGTGGCCTTGAACTCATGGCAATCCTCCCACCTCTGCCTCCCAAGTGCTGGGATTAAAGGCGTGCGCCACCACGCTCGGCTTCAGTTCAATATCTTGACTATAGCCTTATACACTTGCCCACAGAAACTCTGTGAGGTAATAGACTTTTACTGTTGTTTACACCACTATGTTTTGTAGTAATAATGAAGGAACTGATAACTGATACAGCAAATTAGATAAGCTCTGAGAAATTTTCTGTTTCATCATAAACCCTTATGTAATTTTATTTTATGCACCAGTGTCCTTAATATTTGAGTAATTGGCTTTGTAGTTATAGATAACTAATACAACAATTAGAAAGACTCAAAAGATATTTCCCTACATCTTACAAAATTCATACATAACTTTTTTTTTTTGTGGGGGCGGTTATTGAGGTAGGGTCTCACTCTAGCCCAGGCTGACCTGGAATTCACTATGGAGTCTCAGGGTGGCCTTGAACTCAAGGCAATCCTCCTAGCTCTGCCTCCTGAGTGCTGGGGTTAAAGGCATACGCCACCACACCCGGCCATAACATTTTTATTATAGTGGAAATCTCTATATTTATATGGGGCGATCAGACCATTTTATAAGGCATGAGGGAAGCCCTGTAATTTTAAGTGAGGTATCAAGTAGACAGACGCTACATAGGGCTTTACTAGGGAATGAATTAAAACAGAATGAGGTATGGACATCTACAATGGCGACCGTTTTGCAGAGTCTCGGGCACTGAGCTGAGGTTGAGAGAACCCTGGGGTTTCTGCTATGGACGTGTCCGTTTCGGAAAACTTACGAAGCCTCTCTCCATTGTCTCACGTACGCATTCTGTTGCGGCCGGAATCCTTCGGCTGTGCTACGTAGCAACCTTGAACGACCGAGGTGCAGACCCTTGGGAAACTTTCGCTTCATTGCACCCGAGGTTCTATAGAATTTCACCCACAGAGCAGTTGCGTGGTTTTGTCAAGTGTTCAAGACCTCAATTTGCTGTTGGCCGTCCCCCAGCGCGGTCATGCGATCAGTCACGCAGGTCACAAACAGCCTTGGCGGGAGAGGAGCCTCCCCCGCCCCCCAAAAACATGCCTGGAAATGAGGTGCAAACCTATGGGTCAGATTGGACTTAACCTTTTTGCTTTTTTTTTTTTTTTCCCCGAAGCCTGAACCATGTCAGAGAAGACAGTGACGCCTTCACGGCCTGTGAGTCACATGTCAGCAAAGCTTCTCAGGGGGCTGCCAGACTAGAGAGGAGCCTCCTGGAGCCATCTTAATCAGCACCCCGTCTGTGAGGTCATCAGGATATTGCAAATGGTTTTCAGCTCTCATTAGTTGAGCGTGTCCTGCAGGCCGGGCCTTATCTTTTGTAACTTTTGCTGCCCCATCCCGAGCAAACCTCTCTGAAGAATGACACGGTACCCGGTGGGTCAACCCGTCATAATGAGACGCCACTTGACGTGCCCCCTTGCACTCCCAAGCAGTATATGTTGATATTAACCTTTCCCATTGCGGCATGTCGCTTTTACCCTTGGCTTCTGCCTTGTAAGTCTCATTATTTCTAATGGGCTGTGGCAATTAAGAGTCTTGGGGGCTGTTGGCCACAGACATTTGGAGCGAGGAAGGGGGCAGTCAGGGAGAACAGTCGCTTTTTCTTTACATGAACAATGTGATGGCCGAATTTGCAAATGCCGAAGCGATCGTGGAGCCCCCAGCGGGGATGGGAAAGTCCACAGCGGGGGCCTTTCACATGTCCAAGGCCTCACCCTGAATCCCCGGCTATGTTCAAGGCCCTTTGTGCAGAACAGCATGCCTGACAGATAGTTTAGGGCATTCATTGCATTTGGACTAGTAATGAATTCATTAAATAGAATTATTTGAGAAATACATGCATATGTTCAAAGACATTTCTTCCCTTTTTTTTTCCCCTTCATTGCAAAGAGTTGGCTGCAAAGGGAAAAAGTGGCTCCTGTGTCCCCCCACACAGACAGCATTAAGTCTGATGAAACAGGGAAGGGCCTCAGACTAGTGACTGCAAAATCTTGACTTTTATTATTTATTTATTTATTTCTGGTTTTTTGTTTTGTTTTGTTATGGATTTTCAAGATAGGGTTTCACTCTAGCCCAGGTTGACCTGGAATTCACTGTGCAGTCTCAGGTTGGCCTCAAGCTCCTGACTTTTAATGAAACTGTACGGTTGTTAAAAATGTAGCAGACCATAGGTAAATAAACGTAGAAACTGTCCCTTTGAGGTCAGAGCAGTGGGTAGAATCGTTAACAGCCTACGTAGGAAGGGAATGAAAAGGGAAACGTTCGCTCACCAGGGCCAGAGCCTAAGGAATGCACGGATAAAGGAGAGTGCCATGCAGAGTTAGCGGCGCACCCTCTCTCTACACGACCACCCAGGGCCAGCTTGCTTTTTCCTATGGGCCAGATGGGGTGCTAGAGATCCGAGCTAGAATGTTCCACACGGGGCAAGACTCTTTCCAAACAGGCCCAAGGAAAAGCCCCCATATCAGACTGGCCATTTATGAAAGTGACACTTGGGAAAGCCCTGTGTTGATTGTCTCAGCAGTTAAGGGTGTAGAATACCAGAGGCCTGAGGGAGCTGCTGAGGCAACCCGGTGGGTGCCTGTTTCTGAGAGGCCTTCATTTCTGAGAACTGATTTATTTTAATTTTTTTTTAAATTTATGATGCCGGGTGTGGTGGCATACAACTTTAATCCCGGCACTGGGGAGGCAGAGGTAGGAGGATCACAGTGAGTTCGAGGCCATCCTGAGACTACATAGTAAATTCCAGGTCAGCCTGGGCTAGTGTGAGACCCTACCTTGAAAAACCAGTATATATATATATGTATGAGACAGAGAGAGTGAGAGTGAGAGAAAAAGAGATTTGGCATGCCAGGCCCTGGAGCGACTGCAATGGAACGCCAGACGCATGCGCCATCGTGTGCACTCATTTCACTTTGTGCATTTGACTTATGTGGGATCTGGAGAGATGAACACAGGTCCTTAGGCTTCGCAGGCAAGTGTCTTAACCACTAAACCATCTCTCCAGCCTGAGAAATGATTTATTCTTGCTCTGTAAAATAACTCACTTAAAATGTAAGTTTGGGCTGGAGAGATGACTTAATGGTTAAGGTAATTGCCTGCAGAGTCAATGGACCAAGGTTTGATTTCCCAGGACCCACATAAGCCAGATACACAAGGGGGTCGCATGCATCTGGAGTTCATTTGCAGTGGCTGGAGGCCCTGGCATACCCATTCTCTCCTCTCTCTCAAATAAATAAATAAAAATAAAATATTTTAAAATGAAAGTTCATTTCAGTTGGGTTGGTCATGATATAAATATATATAAATATATGGCCGTTGTAAGGTGGAGAGTTCAACTATATAACCAATAAACACTGAAACTTAATTCTTCCCTGAATAGAGAAGTATCTAGAAGAACTGTTAGGCATCTCCCTCTTTCTCTTAAATCTTGAGCTACTCGTGTGTTTTGAGCAGGCCCTGAGCTGGAAGCCCTTGATAGGACTCTCTTGAAATGAAATCTAACACCTTTCATTTGTCTTGTAAACAAGGGATTTTTCAAGGTTACTCACCCCTACCCCCTGCCACACACACACAGACAGACACACACACACACACACACATACACACACACACACACACACTCCATGCCTCATGCCATGGCTGAAGAAACAGAACATGGCTCATTTGTAGTGGAAGGAAACTGCTGAGACACGGAGGTTTTCAGGAGAGTTTAACGGTGTTTATGTATTGAAGGCATTTACTCTTTGGGTTTTTTGTTTTTTTTTTTTTTTCCTCACAGCTTCCTCCCTTCCCATTTGGACCACTGTCCCCAGGCTTCTGGGGCAGAGCAGTGGACCTGGCCCTGCTGACCCATGGAGAGGTCTTGTTCTGGGAAATCCAAGCAGGTCGAGGAAGGCCAAGAGGAAGGAGGGCTTAGGCCAGTGGCCCAGCCACAGGCAAAGAGCTGGGCTCCTCTGGCACTTTGGGACTTTATTCTTTTAGGTTTGTTGAGTTGTTGAGGCCGTAGATCCTCAGATGAAAGCACGGGCCTTAGCCAGGGGGGCCGTGCTGACCGCTGACCACTCCGCTCCCTTTGGCCTGTGTCTTTGAGCAATGGAAGCACTGCCTGTTTACCTGAGCAGCCCAGATCGGCGGGGCTAGGTTGAGATTCAAGGTCCAGTGAGTGATGTGTTTACATTACTTCTCAGTCTCTTTATAATCCCCTCAAGAGTCTCTTGAGTCAGTATGTACCTTGAGAAAGTGAGGACTTGGGGGCACATTTTAACATAAAACTAAAATCTTTGAAATGTGCACAGCATACCTGCATGGGAGCCGTTAGCTCTGCCAGGCCAGCAGGGTAAGGAAAAGG